>NC_048902.1:7773352-7898595 GCF_011077185.1 Oxyura jamaicensis
AGAGAGAAAGAGAGAGAAAGAGAGAGAAAGAGAGAGAAAGAGAGAGAAAGAGAGAGAAAGAGAGAGAAAGAGAGAGAAAGAGAGAAAGATATTTTTAAAAAAATCTGAAACTCTGTTGCAAGAAGTCTCACTTTTTCTTTTCTTCTGGTCATGTGAAATCTTTTCCTTGCTATGTTAAAGGAAGGAATCCAAATAGATGATCCCATTACCTTGTATAACTTGCATCTTGGTGTTCAACAGCTAGTCTCATGGAAGGAAAATGGCTGTTAATGCTCCAAAACTTGTACTTTCATTTAATAAACAGAAGAAAAACATTTCTAAACATAGTATATATAGAAGAGATCTCTTCTATAACTACATTTTAACTACAGAATAATGAATGTCATGCTATAAGAAAAAGTTCCACAATGAAATTGTCTTTGCAGTCCTAGTACAACATTTTTCCGTACTCTTCAAATAATAAATCTAGTAAATGAGGACAACCAATGTCGAGTTCAGTAAGGAATCTTGACCTTCAAACAATTTTTACATGCTGCAGTTTACACAATGCTGTTGTTAGCACAGTAAGTGTTTTCTTTGATGCCTGTATGCAACATGCATGAGATTGCACTCAACTCACAGACAGAATTCTTGCAATGGGACAGGCTGCTTCTTCCAGCTGCAGGTGAAGCTTTCTGGGCATTGACAGGCTCACAAAGCTATGAAGGAAATGAAGAGGTGAATAAAGCTAATGTGCTGTTTATGTCCTTCATTTTACAATCATGATTGGTACCTTCCAGGAATTAATGTTAAGACACAGTTGCTGCAAACTTGTGCTGTCACAACATCCCAAACAGAAATATTACAGACGCCAAAACAAAGCTGTGCTGTTACTATGGCCCGTAAGCAGCTCAACCACAGTGCAAAGATCAGCCGACAGGTGGGTGGAGTGCTTGGCACTCCATTCATATTTGGGATGGGATGTTTCAGGTTTAATTCACACTGCTGCCACGGCAACATGAAGCTGTCCATAGCTGTGTGCTCTGTCATTTCTTCCCTTGTAAGGCAAGCACGTTTGTTTCACTAGAAAACTTATATTCATTTAAAACAAGTGGAGAAATATACTAATGCTCCTTGCTGTTTATCCCAGTTAGTTTAAGCAGGCTGTTGATTCATGCAACAGAACAACTATGTGTGATTGGCTTTTTTTCTTTTTTTCTAATTTCGTAACTGGTAACAACCTTCTTAATGTAGAACAATGGTTTTTGGTAGAAGCATGATGCTAACCTTGTGGTCCTATTACTGTTTTAGACTTCCAGCACTGAGTCTAAAAACAACAAAAAACATAACCAGCAAAAGGTCTATAATACTTTTTCAGTTCCTACTTCAAAGGCTTTATGATATTTAAAAAATGGTACCACTTCTAACCTTTTTTCATTATTTCAAATCAGTCCTCTTAGAGCCTGACAGTTTTTCGGTTTTCTGCTAATACCAACCCTCTGTCTGCTATATTCCTGAATGCTGTTAACTGCATTTACTGTTATTAGATGCAGCTCTTACACAAAACAGTTCATTCTTTCTTAAAAAGTTTCTCATAAAATTAAATATTTAATTTTGGCCTCTGTATTTAGCTAAAATATTCTAATCAACTCAGCAGTTATTTTTAAACTTAAGTAGGTTTCAGTGTTTAAAGCAAAATTCTAAACCCAAACAGTACTTTGGTTATGCTTCCAATAACTCTTACTAAATAAATGAGTATTAAATATTAAACCATTCTTGGAAGATCAACTAATTTAAGTTAGCTTGCGCCAAGCAGTAGTTAAGAGTAGGTTCCATAATGAAAAGCTCCAGGCAAGCAACATCTTTCTAAACTCATGCATATGCCTTCTACCCATTCATTTCTAATGAAGAAATTCTTATTAAAAAAAAAAAAGAAAAAAAAAAAAAAAAAGGACAACTTTTACCCTTAGATGTGTTTCACTACACTTTCAGAACTCAATTTATCTGCACTCAAATCAGCATCTTCTTTACTGTGAGGGTGGTGAGGCCTTGGCCCAGGCTGCCCAGGGAAGCTGTGGCTGCTCCATCCCTGGCAGTGCCCAAGGCCAGGCTGGATGGGGCTGTGGGCAGCCTGGGCTGGCGGGAGGTGTCCTTGCCCATGGCATGGGGGTGGAATTAGATGATCCTCAAGTTCCCTTCCAACCCAAACCATTCTGTGATTCTATGGTCTCTAGGCTAAAATGAGGCAACCACATCACAGACACTGGGCAGGAAAAACACAGTTTAACCCACAAAACACTTTGCTTTCCAGGAACATATCCAGCTGCCATGTATTTGTATTTCAAGACATTTCCAGTAGAAATCTCTAAAAATGTTTTCTGTCATTGGCCATGCCACAGCAACAGGAATTTCACTTTGCCTTTCTGAAGAATGCAGTCTGCTTTCTAAGGAATTGTTCAACAATTAGAGAAAAAAACACCACAGACAAAGCTGCAAAGCTGCTGGAGTTGGAGCATCTATTCCCAAAGCATCTTAAAGTTGTTTTCAACTACAGTTTGTACTGATGGAAGAAGAAAATTGTAAGAAAAAAGCAGCTGTGAATACACATGAGGAGACAGCTGTTTCCGAGCACCTAGAGAGAAGAATATGATCTCTAAGGTAAAAATGACTGTTGGTCAGGGGACAAACACATCTAGAAACAATTTTGCTGCTTCCTTCTGAGGAAAAGCCCAGTTTAGGTCACAAGTAACTTGCAATCTCAGTTACTTACAGGTGCTTGTGTATCCAGTTTCAAGTTTTACACAGGCCCAAACCACTCAGAGTTGCACAGCGTTAACCAATTCAAACGGTACTATGGAAACAGGTATCTCTTACTCATTTTGTATTACTATCACTTGAAGTTCATTACTACAGACTGTCACATATTTTAATTAAAACTTGGCTCTGAAAAATCCTCTGAAGATGCTAATCACTCACTATAAACTGCCCTAACACAATGCCATCATTTCCATTTCCTTGCAGGTATTAGTCTTTTACTTCTCACCAAGAACAAAAATACTTTCCTAAGAGCTGATTTCTGCCCAAAATATCCTTTTCAATAATTCATTCTGTGGAAAGAATTCCAGTACCACTTAAAGTCCACTACATGAAGCTGTTTTAAAACTTTCTGACGTATACTTTAAGAAAGACTAAAAACTATAGGTTAAGCACGTTATTTAAAAGGTATTCTCCTAATGCACTGTAGAAATCATGATAGCTGTTTAGGTTTGGATACTGGAAAAATCCAGCTCAGCAGCAAGGAATTTTGTTATGATTCAGATTTCACCTTTGTGAGGGACTGCTGAAGCTCTCTTTATGCAAATGTCAGTGCTTTTGAAAGCACAAGTCTCAAGCCCCAGATTCACTTTTTTTTTTTTTTTTTAGGTTATTCTTGGAACATCTTTACAAAAAATCAAGGGTGCTCAAAGAGACCCCAGCTACAGTTCAGCAAACTGCACTCTTACCCATGGCTCTGGGATGCCGTTTCCAGTAACTACTTCACAGTTTAGAAGACACGGTTTACTACGTACGGTGTGGCCAGATAAGAGAAGCAAACACAAAGAGAGATTCTGTGAGTATTTCATAAATTTCATACTTCTTGCAGCCTATAAAGACGATGGCTGTTCCAAAGGTCAGGTTGGAAGGTATGTTTTGACTCATTTTGTGCTAACAGTGAGAATACGTATTTCAAAACCAAACACAGAGTCCCCGGGTGGTTAAATGAAACAGGCAGTAGGAACTAATTATTCCCCAGCTCCCAGTCCAGTCCAGTCCTGCCTTCTTGGAGAGAACAGAGCTTCTCCACTTGTTTTTCTGTTTACACCTAGACACAAACCTGGTAAGTAAGAAGTGACAAGGTGATTTGTAGTGTTGCATGCAGCAGGAAAGGAAGGAAGGGAAAGAAGAACAAGAGGTCAGTTGTTCATCTGAGAAGATAAACAAACCCTGGTGAGGACCAACGAGACTCAAGAAGGAAAGGTGTGTAGCAAAATAAATTGCATCAGGCATGTACACAGTCAATCACCAAGCTACTAGCCTAGGAGATGAAGAAACTAGAGCTGCAATTGCTGACAGACATGCCTGTATGTTTAGAGGCTGTATTACATTTATTATGAGACATTATAGGAATTAAATCAGCTCTTAAGGATTCCAACTCTGTTCAATAAACATGGTACTGAAAAATAGGAAGCGTTTTGCATCAGACAGCTAGAGAAGAGTTGTGCTCCCCTCAGGTACTGCAATCACTGCAGCTGTCAGACTAGAGGAACGCAGATGCTAACGCAAACAATAGTGATGGACTGACACCACTTCCATTTACTCAAACCCAAAACACCAGCCCTTACTACTTTTCCTGCTAATTCTTTGACTAAATCATGAGTTAGGTGTCCCAACTGGCTCCAAAGATGGAGAAAATTAATACTTGATAATAAAGTAACTATAATCTGGTAACTGATTAAAAGAACACAAAGCAAGAGGCCCAATGCTCTTCAGCAAAGACCCACACCAGAGGAGCTTTTGGCAGGGTACCTACCAACAGCTGTTACTGGTAGCACACTGACCAGAGCTCCGAGTTCCCACTGTACTTACAAACATTTACACGTACACACATGGGGGTTCCTACTCCCGGCAGCGACGGACTGTCTCTTTGCAACTTGCTTTAAATTGACCTTTGAAATTCAGTTCTAGGTAAATTCAGGATATGCTTGGAAAGCCTCTGACCTGCTGGAGCATTCAGCTGCTGCAAACCTGTTAACTGGTTACAGCTAATTCATCTTCAAGGTAAAAAAATTAAATTATTTTTTGAAAAACGGCAACAAAAAAAAACACAATCACTCCCACCTTACATTTTTTTTTCTGTAATCATTTTAGGAAGTAAGTTTCTCTACTTGCTTGCCAGGGCAACATCATAATTTTACAATACAGATATACGTGCTTTGCTGTCGCTAATCACGTGTGCAGAAAACAGCAGTTATCGATGCTGACTTTGTGGGGTTCAACTGTTCCCTTTGTCAATGCTTTGATTTTTCCCTGGGGCTTTGCCCCCCCGCCCTCGGGTACACCTGCCCGGTACCAGGAGCGGGCCACACGCAGAGCGGGTGGCGGGACCTCGGCCCGAGGGCTCCTCCGAGGCCTGGGGACGCCATCGCAGAGGCCCCGGGGTCAGCAGGGGCGGGCAGGGGCCCGTAACGACGGGAGGTCGCGCTGCGGACACCGAGCCCGCCAGCCCTGACAGGAACAGCGGCCGGCACAGTGGGGGTGGGGGGGGGCGGCGGGGGGGACGCGGTGCCGGGCGCTAAGGGGGATCGGGCCCAGCGCATCCCGCTGAGGCCCCAGCAGGCTGCTGAAACCCTGCCCGGCCCGGCCCTGCCCCGCTGGTTACCGGGGGTGACGTCACGCGCAGGGATTCTAGACCGTTCCAGGGCCGTGACGTCCGGCGGCGTCATTCCAGAAGATTCGGCCGGCGCCGCTATAAAAGGCGCGGAAGAGGCGGGGCTCGTGCAGCGCCGGGCGGGCGGGCAGGCGGTGGGGCCGGGAGACTGCTGCGCTGAGCAGGGCGGCGGGCCTGGGGCTGTGACGGGCGGTGAGCGCGGTGCGTCCCGGCAGGCAGGGCACCATGGTGAAGGAGACGGAGTACTACGATATCCTGCAGGTGAAGCCCACCGCCTCCTCCGAGGAGATCAAGCGCGCCTACCGCAAGCTGGCGCTGAAGTACCACCCCGACAAGAACCCCAGCGAGGGCGAGCGGGTACGGGGCTGGGGCTGGGACCGGGCCGGGGGCCGCGGCGGGGTTTAGGGATCTCTGGGCCGGGCAGGCCCCGCGTGGCCGCCGCCTGTAGGCCTCGGGGCCCCTCCGCCGGGGGTGCCGGGCCGCGGGGTGGCCTCCAGGTGGCGGCTCCCAGGGCTGGCGCGGAGCTGCCGGGCCCCCTGCCGCCCGGGGGAGCTCCTCTGTTCCAGCGCTGCCCCAGCCGGAGGACGGACGCAGCGCCCTTCCTGCGGCACACGGGATGAATGAAGGCTGCGGGTTTGCAGAGTGGGTAAAGAGATCTCGGTGTGGCAGCAGGCCTGATGCTCGGCCGCGGCAGGAGGGCACGTTGAGGAGGAGAAGTGGATATGGTGGCTCCTTCCCGTGGGCATTGGTCTCACCATTCCCTGCAGTTGCCAGGAGGAGTTCATTCTTAGCAGTGATGCTTTTTGAAGCAGGCAAAGCTAGAAGGACTCCTGCTGCTTTAATGGTCATCGTGCTGTATTGGATATTGTGAAGGTCAAAGCTGGATCCTCCTGCCAGCACTACTGTGCATGCTGGGGTTGCAGTGGATGGATTTGTGCCTCTGAACAGGATGAGTTCTTTAAAGGAACGACAAACGCAGGTGGACAGGGTCACTACCCAGAGGAAGCCATTCCATTGGGCTGAACCATGAGTGGACTGTTCACAGCACACCTGTTCTATTTAAAAAGAGAGACCCACTCAGCTTCCTATGTTATGTATGAGAATGAAGGAGCACCACAACTGGAGAGCTATGGAAAACAAATCGAACTTGACTTATAAGTTTATTTACATAGAAAGGGGTCTGATGATTCTTACCTTAATGTAAGAAAGGAAACTCAATAATTGTATAGCTAGTATACTAATTTACAAACCTAAACTAGTTAAATAGTAACATAGGCTAAGTTAACTTCCAATGCTTTTATTTTTGGTCTGCTAGTTTACCTGGTCATAAGTAAATCATGTTGAAAATGAGCAAGTCATTTCAGTAATAGAAAATAACATTAAAAATGGGTTATTTTAGTAATAGAATTTAGTAATAGAAGCTTCTGGATGGCTGTTTAAAGAATGTCACATATCTGGATAAGATCGATGTTTTGATTTGTATCCAAATTCCTTCCATTTGCAGTTACACCAGTGCTTTGTCACTTAAATATTTGCTTAATTTCAGCTGGATATAGGAGCTCAGCAGCCATGAAAGATCCCTGTGTAGCTCTAGAATGACTAGTGCTGCTGTGGCCAGTGAGCATGTGGGGACCCCCGAGACTTAGGGGATAGCATCATATCCCTTCATAAACAGGTTTGTTAGAGGTGTATGATGGCTGCAACCAATGAGTATCAAAGTGGCAGTTTGCATATGCCTGTAAGTTGGATGTGACTCTAAGTTTGTGTGTAATACGGTGGTGGGTGGGAGGGAGAAGAGGGCTGTTCTTCCTGGATGAAAGTGTATTATTAGGCTCTATTGTTCTGGGAGTCTACTCCTGGAAAAAGACAAACACTGCAAGAGTACTGTAGTGGCTCAATCTGAAGATTGAGTTGCACGTGAGAGGGTTACTTTTCCTCTTGGTCATAGTTGTTCAGAGCTTCTTTTTTCTTTTTAGTTTAAACTCATATCCCAGGCATATGAAGTTCTGTCGGACCCAAAGAAAAGGGACCTCTATGACCAGGGTGGGGAACAGGCTATTAAAGAAGGAGGCCTGAGTGGCGGCAGCTTCTCTTCACCCATGGACATCTTTGACATGTTCTTTGGTGGTGGAGGCCGAATGAATAGAGAGAGAAGAGGTACACAGTTCTAAACAAGTTCTAGAAATTCTAACCATGCACTTAGGCATAAAACACATGTGCTTTGGTACTGCTGTTCTGCTAAGTGCACATAGCGTGGGTTTTACTAGTTGAATTAATAGATCAAATAACCTATGAATTTTAGTTCTTCTAGTAGTAAGATCCTAATAAAGTAGATAACATGATGTGTAACCATAGCAATCTTTCTGATTAGTTGTGCTTATTTTTGTTAAAATGGGTATGGGTAATTTTTAGGGGAGGGGGAAATATTTGTCAAGATGGCTAGCAGATAAGTTTTAAGTTATCTTCCAAAATTTGTGCCTTACTTGCTCATACGCTTTGGGCAACTTGCTTCAAAGGACACCATCAACTTAAGCTAATTTTGAGTCCCATAAAAAAAATGGGAGAAGTTATGTGGCACGGAGTACATACTGTTGCCAGAAGCACATAATGATTTCTTCTTGTTCATTCCCAATGTCTGTTGGAAGAGCAATTAGTAACTTGCTGACATGTCTTTGAAATCATGCTATGAAGTGGCATGGAAATACATAGGTAGGCCTAACAGCAATTCCTAAATTGACTAGATCTGAAGCTGGTAGTGTCCTTGCATCTTTCTGTTTTGGTTAAGCTTATAAAATTATGGGTAGAAGGAGGGGTTGGGTGGCTGTAATGATGCTTTACTTAACTACAGCTCAACTTCGTTCTCACCTAAGTGGGTGCAGCTTAGTGGAAGCTGATGGAACTGCACATGCTTTTAAGGGGGCTGAGCTCTGTTCGAAGTCGGGAATTAACATTTCTTCAGTGAGACTGCATGTATGAACAAGCGTAGAAGCTTTTAAATAAGCATTAGTCCTCCCAGTAGCTGAGCCAGAATTAATCTTTCTTTCTCTGTTTTTTCCAAGGCAAGAATGTTGTGCACCAGTTAGGTGTATCTCTTGAAGACTTATATAACGGCGTTACAAGGAAGCTGGCACTGCAGAAGAATGTTATCTGTGGGAAATGTGAAGGTAAAATAAGCAGTGGTTTCAAACACTTCTTATTCCAAGGTTTTCTTGGACAGCATGGTGGAGGGCTAGGAATGAAGTATGATTTTTAAAAATTTTTCTCCTTTTTTTTCCCCCCCTCCATGAATCAGGCTTCTTTATGCCAATGTTTATCCAAGAGTAACTCCCTCTTCCTAAATGGTGGTGTTAACCTATTGGTCTAATGGCAGCATTGAACTCTCTAAATTATCATTAAGGGCACCTTAATTAAATACTTGAATCGGAAGCTTTAATAAACAGCTGTTTTGTTAATCTTTTCCTTGATTAACTGGCAGTAGAAGTGTAGCTTGAGTTGTGCAACTCATTTTACACTTAAGCATCCATAATGCCTGATCTTCACTGAGGTAAATCTGAATGTAGTCTTGTATCTTAGTATGTTTTTACATTTTTAGTAAGCAGATTCTTACCAAGGTGTTAATGGAAAATCTGTGTTGATAATTCATTCAAAACCAAGATAATTGGGGGTTGGGGTGGATGGGGGGTGGTGAAGGGAGAGACTAATAAAATGAGGTGTGAATAGAGAAGTTGGCTTTCTCTTTTGTATGTTAAAACTCCTAACTTGTGGGGCAATGTTTGTCATAGAAATTAAATTCTAATGAAATAAGAGTTGTATTACAGAACTACTTAAGTTGCCCTAAAAGTTCTCTTGAAGTCAGTGAGTTGTAGCTTGACTATTGTAGAATAACTTTTTTTTCCCTGAGATCACCTTTAACTCCTTTTGTTAAAGGCTATGGTGGAAAGCGAGGGGCAGTAGAAAAGTGCCCTGTGTGTAAAGGAAGAGGAATGCAAGTTCTAGTTCAGCAGATTGGACCTGGCATGGTACAGCAAATCCAAACTGTGTGTCCAGAATGCAAAGGCCAAGGTGAAAGAATAAATCCAAAGGACAGGTGTGACAACTGCAATGGCTGCAAGGTTGTAAGAGAGAAAAAGATCATAGAAGTTCATGTTGATAAAGGTGAGAGATCTGTGTATTTGTTCTGCATCCTTAACCCCATTCTAATAATTCCCTTGAGAGTAAACTGCTTTTCTTCTGCAGGTATGAAAGATGGTCAGAAGATAGTATTTCATGGAGAAGGTGACCAGGAGCCTGATCTGGAGCCTGGTGATGTTATAATTGTACTTGATCAAAAGGATCACGGTGTCTTTCAGAGGCGAGGGCATGACTTAATTACAAAAATGAGAATTCAACTCTCAGAGGCTTTATGTGGCTTCAAAAAGACTATTGACACTCTTGACAACAGAGTCCTTGTCATATCATCTAGGCCAGGTAGGTCTTCAGAATTCTGATGCCATGCAAACTGCTTGTCTTTTGCATTGTGCTAGAGCTGTTTCTTAATCAGCTGATGCAACAAATCCAAACTGTGCTTGCAGTCATTTAAATCAGGAGTGGCAGGACTAAGAACTGAAACATCACATGCAGAATTACAGCTAAAGCTGTCAAATGCTGCTTAGGAAGTCTCTACTTCAGTTGCAGGATAGGCAGGCCAGGAACTCAAGTATTATCTGCTAATTCAGCCTAGAAGTTTTTTCTAAGAAAAGCTGATTTGCTTACAGTAGAGGAAATAAGATTAACTTTTATTTGGTGTTTCTCTTGTTTAGCTTGGTTTTAGTGTTCTTCAGTGAGTGCGATTTTCTATAGATTGCTCTGTAATCTAAAGATTGTTGGTATTGGTTATGAAATCTGTCATGTAAGATTACTTAAAACTCCTGACCTTTGTGCAGGTGAAGTGATAAAACATGGTGACCTAAAGTGTATCTACAATGAAGGGATGCCTATCTACAAATCGCCAATGGACAAAGGCAACTTAATTATACAATTCTTGGTGAGTAGACTACTTGCTTTTCTGTAGCAAAGAAATCTATTAGCATCAGGAGTAACTATTTGATTAAAAAAAAATAACATTGTAGGTCCAGTTCCCAGAGCACCACTGGCTTCCAAGGGAGAAACTCAGTCTGCTGGAGGCTCTGCTTCCTCCACGAGAAGATGTTATGATTACAGATGAGATGGATCAGGTAGATCTTGAAGATTTTGACCCTAGTGAGCAAACCTACCGTAACAGTGGAGGAGAAGCATATGAAGAAGATGAAGAAGGTCCAAGAACAGGTGTTCAATGTCAGACATCTTAAAGCAAGGTGGAATGGCTATCATCTAAAATGTAAATTTTCACAATGAAAACTGCATGGCTGTAATAGCCACTGCTTCTGTTTTTTGTGTTCAGCAAATTGAGTTGCTGCGCTGTCAGTATCACTTTTTTTGTAACTAATTTATATTGTGTTCTTGTCTTTATATATAAAGCAAACGTCACACAGCTGAGAACCAACTGAGTTGGTATACATTTTCTTGTGCTGTGAAGGTTCTCACTTTATTTCACCTATGCTATTTATATAAGACCCTGGCAGTACTGCTAAGAAGTGGAGTGTCTTATGTAAATATTTTCATACTGGAAACTAATTTCATAGAATAAAACATAGCTGAAGTTACTTCTAATAAATAGAACTTCACATTTTGTTTTTTTTCTCTTGTGCTTTGTAAGCTAGTCTATTTAAATGTGTTTCTCTAAGTTCCTGCTCCTTTGTGCAACTAGTTTAGATGTCTTGGTGTATGCAGTCTATTAGCCAGGTAACTTTGTATTTCTAGAGTATTTTATTCCTGCCCCACTACTTCATAGTACTGTTCTCCTGTCTCTTCCTTACCTGTAGATGAGAGTAGGCTTCTTTCATTGGCTTAACTCTGTAAGTGTAATGAGGAGGTTATGAAGTATCTCTACCCTGTGTATACAGTCCATGACTTCAGAAATGATTTAGCCAAAGGTACTCCCCTCCACCCCCCCCTTTTTTTTTTTTCAGAAACCTAACCTCTTAATTTCAGGCTTTCTAGAAGGTGTTGTTGGTCTATACTTCCTATGGCTTTAGTAGTCATGTCCTAACTCAAATGAATACTTTAACAAAAGGCTCTATCCTGGCACAGTACTAAGTAGCAACAGTATATGCAAGGCAAAGTAGAATTGCTTTTTATCTGTCTTTATAAAAGCAGAATTTGTGTTGAAGTAGTGTTGAGAACAAGTAGTACCCATTAGTGAAATTAAACCATGATGAAGCTGCCACCTGTCACCATACAATGGCTGGAACAGGTGTTCAACTTAAATGACCCCATCCTACACAGAGGACCAACACTAAGCTGAGCAAAGGCTATCATAATCTCCCTCACTCTTCCTTTTCCTAAAATAAGCTTGTTCAAGCTGGTCAACAATTTCTAGCTCTAGTCTATTTATGTGGGAAAGCCAGGGAGAAATACCGGTGGTAGATTAACTGAGCAGTTACCTCATCACCCATGACCATGTATTTCCAAAAATACACTTTTCCAAGGATTAGTTACAAGTTACTTGCAACTCTAGCTTTTATTTTAAAAAATTAAAGCTTTCTCTCATGCTGAACAATAAAGATTGCATATAAATTTATCTGATTTTCAGTGGGAAATCAGATCAGCATTACTAAAATGCTTTTTATCAAATAAAACAAAACAAGGATTGCAGTGTTTCTAAGAACTGCCACAGAAGTTAGCCAAAGGATCTAAGTCAAGACACTTAAACAGGACAATCATAGATATGGATTTCTTGGTCATCTCCAACAGATACAATTTTGGACCCACTTCCATTGTATTTCACTCCCCAAACCTGCAAATAGGACATACACAAGATTATAAATGGGAGGTACTGAGACAAAACAAGTATTTATCTTTGCACCAAGTAATGTGTATCAACTACAAGAAACAAAAGAGGATTATTTAAGAACACCCTCTCAGAGCTGATACAGTTAGAATTCCTGCTTTAACAAGTGATGATGCTGATGGTCTCTAGCTGCCTGGCAAGTTCTTACTTTCCACTTCTACTGACTACAAGTTACGCAGCCTTAGGATACTTGAAAAATACCAAAGTGTGCTTGCCCCAGTTAGCATAGATCTGACCTAACCTTTTCACTCCTGGCTCCCATCTTTTCTTGAACATACTTTACAGTGCTTTTAAGGAAGCAGAGGAAGTGCTTTTCATGCAGATGGAGAAGCAGCATATGATAAAGAATGATCTTGTTTATCCTTGGGTTGAGTCATTTACTTGCCAGTGCAAAACTAAGAGAAGTTTAGATGAGTCCTCTGGTTTGAACTAAAAGCTTACACAAACCTGTAAATGACTCTCACTCATCCCTTTCATTAGGATAACATCAGGAATAATGAAGTCTATCCAGCACATTAACACAAGATTACAAAGTATCTGTATCAACAACATGTTTTGGGGGAAATGTCATATGCTACTTTGCTTTGGTATCTAAAAACCAGAGAGATCAAGTGTTCCAGGGGGCTGACACATCCCTGCCTTCCACAAGTCCATGTAATTACAACTAAACATTAGAAATCCACTTATGCTTGGTATCAAAATCCTCACAGCTGTAGATAACTGAAAAGAGGGTTACCAGCAAAAAAGTATTGTGGAAAAAAGACCCCAAATAAAATCTGCAGGAATTTCCCTTAAGTCTTCTCTTATACACTAAAATAACACTAAAAAACAGCCTTGTTCTACTTAACACTGAACATTTGGAAAAAAAGTAAGCTGGTTCCTAACCTCTTCGCTCAATTATAGCTTTTCTTCAGCAAAAATAAAACAGGATTTCAAGGATGGTTTCAAACATTTTTTAAAAATACCATCCTTTTAAATAACCCCTGACAGCTGCACACACTGTGTAAGTGATAAAGAAGACCGTAAAGATAAAAAATACAGTCTGATAAGAATCCATTTGGCTACTTGGGACTGCCCTTCTTAGGACCTGTAAAAATGGGTTCCATGGAAGAGCTCAACCTATACCACTCTTGTAATATTAGATTGATATTAAGTGCCTAAAAATTGCAGCTTTTAAGGTTTCATTATAGCAAGCTGAAGCCCAACTCCACTTTTAAGCACAAGCACGCACAACTACACAAGTTTTCCTGTTTACAGTGATTTAGGTAAAGTGATGGTAGACCAGACAATTTTAAGCTGGTAACATACCTGATCTTGGTGGTCAAAGAAAGTGTGAACACAAGTTCTTGTTCCAGCATCCCAAACTTTTACACTTTTATCAGATGAACTGAAAAAAAATAATAATCAAAATTTAAATTAATAGATTAAGTTAAATTAATAGATTAACTATAGTTTATTTCAGAGCTTAAAAGATAGGGATAAAATAACAAAGATTTGCATCTTCCACCGGGTCCCAGTAACCTTTAAGATACATCACTGTTTCAGTACCTGCAATATGAAAATGAGGACTCCCATTTTAGCCAGAAAATTCTTTGAAAATTCTTGATCCAAAGATCAAGAAACGTCTGTTACATACACTGGGTCCCCCAACTGTCTAAGCTGTTTTAAGAGTTAAGACAGTTCAACTTGATCAACATGTACTACTACTACTACATTAGGTTGTACTTGTTTTTTTATCAGCAGCTTTTCAGATATTTAGAATCAAACTGCCCTTCTTTTTGGTTAAGATGTTTTTCACTTGTAGGGAACTACACTGCAGTGAGATGACTTACACAATAAAATAGTATTGACTACAACTGCCATTGCATCACAAATTGGCTTGAGTCTTTTATTGTAACATTTGCTATTCCGTTACAGATTTCACTGCAATTTGAACACATCTACTTTCTGATCAATCTCCATTTATAAATATAAAACTTTGTTTTTTTTTTAATAAGCATAAAAGAGTTGAAAATCCTCATTACCTGGAAACAAAGTGGGTATCATCAGGACAAAATGCTACATTTAATACCCAGGATCCATGACCACTTAATGTGCCGGCCAAGTTTGCATGTTGGCTGTAGAAAGAACAAATTTAGAACACAGAATTATAAGATCAACATTCGGTTTGTGAATTCCAGGGAAAAAGCAACTGGAATATACTGTAGTTTGCACAGTCACAAATAGTTCAATGGAAGGATCATGGAAGGAGACTTCTGGACCTTTTTTCAACCAAGCTGTCTTGTGTTGCAATAGGTTCTGATTTTCCATTTCAAAACTTAAAAAGAGGTCACTAAAAAGATGCATAGGTGGACAAAACAGTTTGACCTGGAAAACTTCTATAAAGAATGCACAGTAATGCAGGTATAGGGGAGTGAAGATGACTGAATCAGTGCCTTTTCCTTCTCAGGAAACTCCAATTCTTGGCACAATGCAAGAGAAAACAAGTAAACAATGTCACTTCAGGTAGGTACAGGTGTTTCAGATGTGTAAACACACACAGAACAGATATACAAAAAAATTAGCCTGTTGCTTACAGGGCCAAATAGGAAAATTGATTTCAAACTAAGACTATCATCTATGTACTTCTTAAAAAGTACAGGATTTAATGTTTTATTATTTAAGCTAAGATTACTTATTCAATAAAGAATTCTCCAAAAGCCGAAGAGAATTACATTTTTTACAGTAACAGCATTTTTGAACAGTTACTTTACTGTTAGCATATCTTGCAAAATGGAAACTCACACATCGTAGATTTTGATATAGCCGTCATCTGAAGCAGTTACAAGTAACTGAGAATCTGGAGAAAATGTCAATGAACGAATAGGCATCGCATGACCTGAAATTCAAAGTTTTGCATGGCTCAGAATTTATCTCTACTGCTTACTAATGACAGCAATAATAGTACGAGTTACATCAGAACAGGAGTTCCTGTTAAAAGAAAGCAACCTCTCTATGCCTCTGCTGGCTTCTTCAAACAACATACAATGGAAACTGGCAGTAATTCTGAGCTTCAGATGTTAAAGCATGTCCAATGCAACACCAAAGTACTCTTTCCAGCTGAGGATCTTAATTAGAAGTGATGTAGGAAAACATAATTTTCTGATCTCACAATGCTTTATAGTATGACAATCGTCATGTTTTCTAATATGATTTCATAACCTTTGAAGTTGTTGGGTTCTATATTATGCACTGGACATAATCTGCATGAACAGTAAAAGCACACATCTTAAAAATGCTTATCTTGTACAACATAGTATGATCAGTTGTTTTCTGAAACAGGAATACTTTGCTATAAATCTGATACCATATTCAAAAGAAAAATATGCATAGCAGCGCAGATTCGGCTTAGTCTCACTTGTAGTGCACTACAATGCAAGAAGCAACTGCAATTTAAGAAATGAGTTAAGTATTACTGACTTGATATTTTAACATAGGGATGGGATTTATGCTACAAGCCTGAGTTTACAGTTTGCCTCTTACAAGTCAGAGTACACTAAATAAGTAAATGAGTAAATAAAATCTACTGGACAGAAACATAAATTTATTTATACTGTGGCTGTTCTACCCAACTATGACTTATGTTATATCCTTCAGTTTTCCTGAATGAAGCCAGAACTTGGGTACTGCAAATAATCAAATCATTACCTTCTAGCGTGTGGAGAAGTTTTCCAGTTGCAATATCAAAAATATTGATAATGCCATCTATCGCTCCACTGGCTAGGTATTTCCCATCTGGACTCTGTAATAAAGCATAGGAAGTATGCATTTAACAACTGTATGAATTTGTGCTATGTACCTCCCTTCCCAATGCTCTTAGCATCGTGTCACAAAGCATGGCTGACAATATCATGTAGAAATAAAGTGATGAAAGAAAAAAAAAGTTTATAACATATCACCACATATTTCACATAAGACATGATCAATTATTGTTCTTACATATGCAATGCTAAGGATGAACTTTCCTCTGGTGTCCAGAGAATATTCTTTTTTTCCAGTTTCAACACCGAAAATATTTACTTTTCCGACATGACTTCCTGTTGCAAGGTACTGGGAATCAGGTGAAAAAGCCAGGGACCAAGCATCAACTATATTAAAAAATAACAACAAAAATAAACAAAACAAAACAAACAATCAAAACAAAACAAAACAAACAAACAAACATTCAGTTACATGAATACTGTTGTTAGTCCTTAACCAATAATGTCAGTTCCGAACACATACGTTTAGACATTTATCTCTGGCTACTCTTCATGCTCCAAACTCTACTAAATACTCTAGGAGCATAGAAGCTCATTAATGTGAACTTCCTTTTAATGGAGTAGAGCATGAGACATTTATTTAAGTTTAGTGAAAGATTACATTTTCTACTAAGATCTCGAGTTTAGTAGCCCCTACTGCAACAACAAATTTAGCATTTAAGGCTGCATACGTAACATATAAATTTGTTATTTTCTCCTCATGCTGACAGCTATTGAACCAGTGTAAGAAAGCAACAACTAGCAGTTAGCAAAGCACAGAAGATGCAGGAGAACCACACAGATATATGAATGTAACATGGATCAACATGCCTTGCAAGTGAATTAAAAAACCTTTCAGAGTAACATATTTATCTGGCACAATGTAATTCACAGATTTTTCTATACTCTTATGATTAATTACCTAAAACACTCCAAGATTGTTCTTAATTAAGGGACTGCCAATGGATCAATGAAATAAGAATAAAATCTTAGGCCCTGCTTTCCAACTTAGACAATGCAACATCTATCTAGACTTCAGCTTTACCCTACTTTGACTTGCTCCCTTAGGCTTGGATGTACTGCATAAATAAGCATCACATATATGGTTTAAATTCAATTCAGATATAACTAGAAATCATTAGCAAGCTCAGACTTCCTTTGTAAACCAGTCTGAGTGTTTGGATCATTTTCCATTTTGCTTTACCTAAAAAAAAGCATATCTAAAAAAGTCTAAGTAGTGTCAAAGTGTAAAACTGTCTGATACTAATTTATGTTGAGCTGATAAAAATCACTCATTTTAAGATTCTGCAAATGATGAAAGATTTTAAAAAATCCCAGTCATCTCATATACCCTAATTATACAATGTACAGTAGTTACCACCTAGGTTTAGGAAATTTCTTACACAGATAGTTTAACACTGATATCTTACCAGGACCAGCATCTATTGACTTGATCTGTTTGCCAGTTTCTAAATCCCAAAGGCGAATATGGGCATCTAGGGAGCTCGATGCTGCAATGGCACCCGTGTGGCTGATATCCACAGATACCACGCCTAGTTGGTGACCCTCTAACGTCCACTGTAGATCCAATTTTTCATCATTCCTTTTGTTAAAGGGAAATAAAAGGCTAGTTATGAATAACTGGGGGTACTTAACCGAAATCCAACCTCAGATAAAACAAATAAACAAGTTAACCCACAGTTCTTAATTCTGGTCAACTAGAAGAAAATCAAAGTACCCATGGAAAGTGAGGACAGCTATGCACAAGTTGCTCACTGTACTCAAAGGAAAGAAACAAGGAATCAGTTATCGTATTTCTGAAAAGCTTCATTTTAAGTTTGCAAGTAGTCCCACAGAAATCTTCATCACACAGCAGTGCATGAGTACTTGCACAGCAGACTTAATCTGCCAGCACAACATGAAACTGACTAACATTTTTAGAATATCATACAAAGCTACTCAAATAACGAAAGCGAAGCACAGATTTAATATTGCTCTGGCTAAGAAAGAGGAAAAATTCTTTGCAAAAGTACACTTCAGAGGATTACAAAGATTTATTTCTTTCTTTTTTAGTAAGAAAGGAAGGTAACATATCCTCTTTTACTTTGTTCTCATTATTCCTTTCACCGTATACATGCTCCCAATGCCTTGACTCATAAAAAGCTTCATTTCTAATTCTTTGGTTTTAAAATGCATCAAGTCCTACCATTCTCTGGCAGAAGACACATAAAATAGAATGTATATTTTCAGAAGGGTTTGTGTTCTTCCCAATTTAAAGCACATTGGAATGCTACCACTCCTATAGAAAGCATGTACCAATGAAGATAAGCTTGCTCAAGAGCTGTGCCATGCTACCTGTTGTGGAAATTTAAGACTGCTATAACTCCACACTACTTCCCAGGGATAAAACTGGTTTTAACCATTCAGTATGGAGCATTTCACTTACCACTTCCAGACCTTCACTAGATCATCCAAAGAACCAGAGATCACTGTTTCAGAACCATCCTTTTTGTTCTTTCCCCAGGCAACTGACCAGATGGCATCATCATGAGCTAAAAGAGAATATAAGCATAGAAACTAAAAGTTAAGGTGGTTTCTTTTGATAGAAGATGACAACCACATTTTACTTCCCATTATAGGCTGGACATCTATGTAATATTCAGAGCAGACAGACCAATTAATGTCTTGACATGACACAGAGTAACTCAATTTAAACCAGGAAACTGCTCTTTTTTTTAGTGTTCTTTGAAAATTTTAAGATTGCTTTTACAAAGATCTACATTGTAGCTGTATTTTTACATTTTTATGGAAGGAAGTTTTAAAGTTTATGTAGCTGGTTTATCAGGCAAAAATCATGGAGTTTTTTTATCATAAGTATTTCATCTGTTGCACAAGAACATGCTCCTCTAGTCACAATACCTAGTCACTTCTCCTCGGTCAACTTCAGTATATGAGAGTCCTATCAGCAAAAAAAAAGTCACATAAGCTTTGGTAATGCTAAGATTGCCTGTTTATTGTTATCAGTAGACCCCCTTGTACTTCAGGTCTATCAGTGCTCTGGAAGCCTTGTCACCGCTTTTATTGTTTCAAAGCACACAAGGTCTTTGTTCACCAAGGTCACTGTTGAAAAACAGCACAGATATGTTTAAACTATTCAGATTTACATGTCATATAAACATAACCTAGGTGATCTCAGATGCATATCTGCTTTACATCACCCAAGGAAGACAGTATTATTTAATATATATTAGTGTCTTCTCACCTTGCTCTTGCTTGAAGAGAATACCATACTAGAAAGAAAAAATAATTAGTATTACGCATAAGCAGCCTTAAAAAAATATATATGTATATATATCACACCAACAATTACTTCACTTAAAATTAAGTGAAAGAAAGAAAAATTAAGATTTACCTGTGTAGTCATGTCTTTATGGAAGCAATCTTAACAGGAATGCTCTGGAAGGAGAAAACCCATTAGGCTCAACAATAAGACTCTGGCTCAGAAACACCGCTCTGGAAGGAGAAAACGCGGTGGGCACAGGCGTAAGGCATGAAGAAAGCGCTGCCTTTGGGGCACCCCCGCCTCCCCACGGGACCCCCGCCACCACCACTCCTCCTTCACGGCCACAGCGCGCCCTGAGCTACTGGGACGCGCCCTGAGGTACCGTGACGGGCCGTGACGGGCCGTGAGGTATCGGGACGCGCCCTGAGGTACCGTGACGGGCCGTGAGGTACCGGTCCGAGCCGTGAGGTACCGTGAGGGGCCGAGCCAGGCCACCGGATTTCTGTCTCCGCCGTCGCGCAGTGATGAGGGCTTCTCGGCGCCGCGACGATAGAGAGGGGCGGTGGCGGCGCCGCGCTCTCTGCTGCCGCCATGTGGCGATGGAGGCTCCGCTCCCCGCGCCTCAGCTGAGCCGCGAGCAGCGCCGCGGCAGCAGCTCCCGGTGGCGGTGTCCCCAGTGCCACTGAGGTAACGCGGGGCTGAAGGCGCCGCGGGGTGGTCCTGCCGCCCTCACACGTCCCCCCGGCTGCTGCAGGTCCTCGGGGAGCGCCTGTCCCGCACAGCCGGGGCACTGCCCGCCCGGCCCCGCCATCTTCCCGGGCACGGCCGCTGAGGGGCAGCCGGCTGCTCGCCGCCCGGCCGCCCCCGGTTCTCCCGCTCGTCGCACGCAGGCAGCGACCTCACCGGGCTGAGGCACCAGCCACTGTGCTTGTAGCTTCCAAAAGCGGTCAGCATCTTTTGGGTGGCCTATAAATAACAATAATGCCCTTTAGTGTCGTGAGGGCAGTTGTGGAAAACGTGAGGGACTCGGGCAGCAGCAGTTGCTGACTGAAAAGTGAGACTGGCTGGCTTTAGTCAAGGGTGTGGAGGAGCAATGCCAACCAGGCAGGGAAGACTGAGCCCGAAATGTACTTCTTATCCTAAGTATTGGGTCACTTCATAAACAGCCATCTCCCAAGGATCCTGGAGCTGCAGTAAATGTTAAGCAGCACTGCCCGTTTCCCCAGCCAGAGCACAGAAGTCGTCTTTAATGTCACAAGAGGGAGAGGAGGAAGGTGGTGACAAAGAAGGGTGACAAAAAAGGTATGACTTCTCTTGGAAGCTGACTTTTTTCATGTTCCATTTACTGCCTCTGCTTAAGTTAGAGCTGTGGAAAAAATCAGAATTAAAGTTCGGGACAACAAAGCGGCTTCCTTGATGCTTTAAACTAAAGACAAAGGATCAGTGGCTTTTCACAGTTTTTAACCAGTCTTTATGTGTACACAAAGCTCACCAGGATCAATAGAGCTTATCAGAGTAAGCAAAATAACAACCGAAACAGGAATTCTGAATGTGTCTTAACACAGTACTGCAGTCAAGAATGAAAATCTGGGTAAAACTCTTACAAGTAATTACAGAATCCTTAGTTCTCTTATTATTTAGATTGAGTTTTGAGAGGCTTTTAAGGCAAGCTGCTTTAATACACTGAATTTCAGCTACTAATGATACACTGGAAAGCATTGTTTCAATAGTCAGGTAAATTAGTGTATTTATTCATCCTACCAGGATTCTCCTAGGAATTTTTCCATTTAAATTTGTGCTTAAAATATACCACTTTCACCCTATATGCAAATGTCCATGACTGGGTTCTGCAATTCTGTGGTACTGTCATGTAATCTTTGAGAGTCAAAGTGTTTCTAATCCCTCCAGAATTTTCCCATCACGCAGAGTTCTCCTATGTACCAGTATTCACTTTGTACGCAGAATGTTAGACCTTCACGGGAAATTATTGTTATTGTTCTCCTGCTAGCGCAGAGGGAGACTGTGGGTTATTTCCTACAACACTTATGACACAGCTCTGTATTTGTTAAGAGTTAAAGCTGATTAGATGCTGCTTTGGTGCATCAAGAGGATAATCTGGAGCAGTGTGCCACATGTTTGATTTATAGATGAACTGCCTTCTTGGAATGGTTACTAAGAGTGTGTTTCGGTATGTTTGCCCTTGTTCTGGAGTACTAGCACACTCTGTATCCGTAATATATTTTAACCCTAATCAGAATAATACTTTATGACTGTACGTGTTTAAATGCATTTTTCTTAAATAATGTTACAAAGGAAAACCTGATGTATTTAAAAATACAGTACAGTCACCTTGGTATTGTGAACAAGTAGAAGTGATTTAGGTTAAGATTCTTTTTTCCTTTGGGATGCCGTACAAAAATTGCAAAAGGCAGTTCCCAGACAAAAGCACAGTTGCAGAGTACAAATTGAGAGATGAACCGTTTCAGAAATAATAGGTTGAGTGCCCTTGTGGCCAGCTATTGCAATCATAATTCAGGATCAGCAGTCACAATTCAACACTTGCTTGGCCTTTCTCAAAAGCCAAATGCCAAGTGAGCCTTGATTTATGAAGGTCTTGAAGACACCTGAACCTCCATAAAGCATAAAGGCTAGGTAATTAATTTAGAACTTCAGTTCCGCAGCTAGATGAACACTACAGTATTCAAATGTTGTCAGACATGCCAGCTCTTCTCCCTCATCCGTGCTAAATAATTCCTTATCTAGTGGGTTTGAGGAAAGTGGTAATGGTATTTGCAGTTATGTGTGGTGTATGCTGAAGTGGGCATGTATACAGAGATGACAATGAAAATGTATTCTCATGATCATCAAGATGGAGCAACACGGTCACTTTGGAATGGGACTATGTAACATAACTACCAGCAGAGGGCTGGATTGGATGACAGGTCCCTTTCAGGGCTGATCTATACATTTCAGGTTTGATTTTCCATGTTAGGGTTCTGTGTAGGATCAGTCGCAGAAACTGCAGCACCTGCAGGCACTGCAGAAACAAAGAGCTTGGTGTCAGCGTGCAGAGTTATACCATCTGCCCATTGTGGGGCAGCAGCATCAAGATAATCTCCACCTCCTTGTAGCAGCAAAGGGTTGGCGTACATAATGACACATTAATCATTCTGAGTCCTTCTCCCTTTAGGGACTCTGAACAGTTGTGGCAGGGGGAAAGATTCCTCTGCTTACACTGCCCAATGTGCCCCTTGGAAACTGCTAAGACACTGTGTTCCTGGGAGCAAATTGGAATGATATTTGCACTGTTTGCTCATTCATTTCAGGTATTTGTTCCCTTCATCAAGCTCCAGGAAGACAGTTACTCATAGAACTTAGACGTTTTTCTTGAAAAGCAATGTATAAGCATGTATAATCCACGCACCAGCTTTGTAGCATGTTACTGTCAGGGCAGTTGAGACAAAAGCAAGAGCTACAGAAAATCAGACCCTAATACAGTCTACAGTTCCACTTTTGAAGCGATCCCTACACATTGACATTGCTTGAAGGTTTCATTTAAATACTGAATTGCTTCTCTAGCAAGAAAGCAAGCCTATCTATGTGTACAGTCAACAAGCAGTGAAAAGTCTTTGAGACAGACAAAAATGGAAAAGAAAATCAAAGCTGCCAGAGACTGAGCCAAACAGGAATGAAAATAATACTTAGCACTTGCAGGAACAAATCTCTCTGACTGGCACCCTGCAGTTCCACCCCAAGGCACCTTTGCAGGGTACTGGTGAGAGGACAGCTTGGCCTGGATTTCAAATGGGCGAGGTGGGCAGTGAGACCAGAGTGAACAAACAGTTTAATCCGGGAAGAAAAGGGGAATATAAAGCAGTTAATTAAACCAATAAATCCTAAAAAAAACAGACTCCCTCCTCCATGGAAGCAACCTCATCCCTACCATTGCCTGCAGAGAAGCCAGAATGTTTAGATGTAATTACAGGCCTTTTAATCTCTGGGTTATAGCATTTATAGGCTGAGGGGAACCTTTCAGAGCACAACTGTTTTGAAAGGAATAATAATAGTAAAAAAAAAAAAAAAAAAAAAAGTGTTGTTAATTGTGAGAGACTTTCCAACAATTGGTCTGTGCTTGGTAATAACTGAACCCAGACATTATTCTCACCCTGTCTTTTCTTTCTCCTTGTGAAAAGACTTCAGTTCTTCCTTCAAGTATTTGCCGTATGTAATCTGAATTACTGTATTTTATTCCTGATTTTGTTCTTTCTTGCAGCTTCTCTTTTTTATGGGGGGAGAGGTGGGTCAGAGAGAGTTTCTTAGATCTTCCCATGAGCCTGAAATGTTGAACTAGTATATGAAATGCAAGTACAATAAAAGAAACATCTGGTGCTCATTTGTCAGGATTGGAATAAGGCACTTTAAAATGTCATGCATATGGCTGGGACTTGCTTTTAGAAAGCACAAAGTTTCAACCAGCACGTCAAAACTTGTAGTAAAACTTTTCTCTCCATTATGATGTATTTCACGTGTTTCACCCAAATTTATGTATAAATTGCTATTTTCACTTCAGATATACATGGCAGCTCATGAGGACCTAATCTATGACTTTAAACACTGAAAGCAAAGTACTTGAGCTCTAGGAAAATGTCTTTGGTTGTCTTTGGCTGTTTAGTTCTGAGCAACAAAATAATGATCATGTTATCTAAGCTGTTATTTTACACCCAATTGTGTACCCTTTAGTTTGGTATCCACACCTGAAGCTACAGCAGAAAATGCTCTTACATGTGCGTATTGGTAGCCTTTCCTATGCCAAACATCACCCAAGCAGCCAGTTAATTCTCAAGTGTAAATGAATGTCTGCAGTCACCACCTGTAAGGTATTGTTCTCATAAAAGAAGAGTATAAAGGCATCAGGGATCCTGTGCTCCTGTGCACCTTTTTTTTATCCAGGATGCTAGTTCTATTTGCATCTGGTGAAGTTAGGATGGGTGGTGGCAAAGAAGACAAGGGAAGGCATCATTTTTTTTTTTTCTTTTTTTTTTTCTTTTTTTTTTTTTTTTTTCCGATCCCTGCAGACCAGTGTGTGAATGGGTTGCTGAACTGGGGGACAGGGGGGAGAGAAGGAGTTTTTTCCACTGGCTGTGGGACATTCTCTGTCTGACTAAGCTGTTCACAGTTCACTAAAGAGGGAGAGAAGGCACAGTGGTTCCAGTCTCTGGTTGTGTTATTTGCTTCATTGTAAAATGTTATTAATTTTATACTTCTTATGGATTCTCTTTCTAAAGTGACAATCCAGTTAGCTGCTTGAATTGGCTGTAAGCCTACTTTTTGCTGGAGTGGTGAGTCAAAAACTAAACTGGCACTGTGGCATCTTTGTAATTTTAAGGGTCTTTGTGATATGAAAAACGTTTACAGGATCAAGTGCGGAGGGTGCAACTCTGGGTGTTGTGAACAACTAGTAAGAAAACTCAAATTAGTATCCTTTATTCGTTGGCAGTAGATGGAAAGCAGGTTTGTAATAATTAGCTAAGAGACTTTAAGAACATTTTCAGAAGTTGTACTTAGAGTTTGTTCCTATGTATTTTTGTGTCACTACCCTAGAATATATTTACATATGTGGACACTCGGATCTTCAGTGCCTAGTATCCATTTGCGAGGTTTGCTGGCAGGCAGGCTACATGGACTCACACTTGGCTCAACCAGCCAATTACTTTGCCACTTATCTTCATGTCACTGCCCTGCTTTGTTATTGCAGCCTTCAATGCCACTTCTGTCTTCATCAACACTGTCCCATTCATGCTGTTTGCTTTGATGACTTTGCTGGGCAACCTCTTTCGTGTCCTTGTCTCCTTAAGAGGGGGGCTTATTCTTTTTCGGTTTGCTAGTCTGGCTCACAAGCCCTTGTGAATCAAATTGACAGTATTAATCTTACACAGAGGAGCCATGCTGGAGGATAAATGCCAGTGCTCTGCATGCTCTGGCTCCCATGGAAGTCAGTGGGAGGAGGACTAAGCATGGCACATCATCAAACATTACGTTCAGCTACTTTCAGATGAGATGCTTGAACCAAACTATAAATTTGGCAAATCTTTGAGTCATTTGCAGGCCACAGAAGCCCATTTTACAGCGGTGATTCCACATACTATTCCTGCACAGCAAAAGTATGTTTTCTTGTCTCAGAGATCTTACTAGGTCCTGAGCACACATTCCAGTTCTCTGGTGATTCGATTCCATAGATAATATATATCACATGCTGTACAGTTTCTCCTGCAATTGTGAGTTCTCATCGTGATGGCTTTCCTCACATTTTACATTATACCATCAATGAGAGTGTCATATAATGAAAAAAAAAATAATAATCCAGATTTCTAATGAGATGATTGCCTGTTGTAGGCCACCTCTGTTTAGGTATTGTGTTAGTGAGATAAGCAGAAGTGTGGCATGAGGAAATCATAGATTTTGTCTGTGAGATGAGCATCATCTAGGTCCCAAGCTTTCTAGGACAGACACAGAGCAATAGAAATAACAGAGGAAAAACTTGTCTTTATTTCAGTGAACATTAGACCAATCGCTGTGACTGGAGGATTGTTGCCAACAGCACAGAACATCATATTGGAGTTTGGACACTGATCCCAAGGCAAGCTTCAGTACCATGAGTCTTTCCCAATGGGAAATCCTGTTCTTCAAGAGCTGCAAAGTTTAAGTTAATTTATGAGGTGGTAGCCAGAACCCTGAGCTCCTAGTAAGAGATTCTTGAAGTTCGGTGGTTTCAAAATGCCATCTAAAATGCAAGTGCTCCTCCCAAGCCAGACTTGCAAGTTTCTAGAACTGTGGAGGGAAACAGATGAGGAAAGGCTTTATTGCAGGGATGGGTCTGTTGAAAATACTAACAGTGCAATTTCCCTTGCAGTGTGTTGGCCCCATTGAATCTGCTATCTCAAGAGTGGACTTGGCAGTGCTAAGGGTGACGAGCCCCTAAACGTGCTCACTGCATGATGTTCAACAAGTGTTAGTGAAGGGTCTTTGTGCTGCTCAGGAGTCTGGGCCTTCTGTGAGCTAGCAGCTTATGCAGCTGTACTGAGCTGTTTGCGTTTGTGACTGAGCTAGCTGAAGCTCTTGATGCTTCTTTCTGGAGGGAGGTCACGCACAACATTTCTGTAATGACACCTCAGCCAGAACCGACCCTGCAGAGAAACATTTACCCACTGATCCCAAAATTTCTGGGGTCAGGATGAAGAGAGATCTTTTAGGCCCTTGCAATACACCCTCAAGTTCAGTGCAGCGCAGTCAGCAGCTCTCATTTACTACTCTTGGTTCATATGTTGTTACTGGCAGTGATTAGCAGCTTGTTGTTTGAAGTGTGACAGCCACCAGATAAATGACAGGGATAGTTCAAATTTGAGTGCCGTCACTGGGTATAACTGGGAAGAAACAAGTAATAGAATATGGGATTGGTGCAACTCTGTAACCAGTAGTTTCACGGTAAAAGCTGCATTGTAGAAATGTTACCGCTAAGAACAGTGGTGGTAAAAATGCATAGAGTGTTGACCAGCGCAGTATTCACCCGTCTGGTGCAAACAGACAAATACAGGTCCAGTTCCTGCCCACAGGAGCACAGTCTTAGAAAGCAGAGAACTATTGTTTCGACCCGGTAGTTCAGTATAGAGTAAGAGAAGGGACTGCAGTGGTCCTGTCTGGGCTGCCATTATAAACAGGAATTTTATGAGAATGCTCAAAAAGCAGAGGGTTTTGTTTTTCTCTTTTGCATGACTGGAACCAGTACATGCAAGGTGCTGATCCAGCAGAGTATTTAAGCATATGCCAAGCATGTTAGCATTGAAGTAAAAGTATTTTGAAGCGTGATGTTTAAGTATTCTGCTGGTTCTGAGCCTTAATAATAGGAGTTGAAGGTAATAAAAGTCCTCCCTTCTGTTCTGTGAAGGTTGTTGCCCAGATCCTGAAGAATCAATTTTAAGGAGGTATTTTATACTGATATTTTACCTAGGCTATATTCTTCAGTCCCTGAATTGGGGATGCTCCCAGGAGAGTCTCCATGCATTTTGAAAGAATGCATAAGGGTCTGGGGGCCCTCTGAAGTGTCACTTTCCAGTCTAAAAGGTGCTCTATCGAGCAGCAGAAAAGAGAATGAGAAATTCAGGTTCACAGCTGGGTGGTCTAAATATTGGCACACAATCCTCTGCAGCAGTTTTAGATTTTGAAAAGCAGCTTTTCCAGCACATGTTTAGAATTGGAATAATTTACGATGTGAAGAAAAAACAAATGACAGATTTCCAGTGTAAGAATCAAGGACCAGTCATCTCTTGTTTCCATATACTGCCTCTTGTGCCAGGTTGCAGCTTCTGAGGAACTGAGTAATGCCCAGGAGAAAGCCTTTGCTGGAAGGATAATGCACAAAAGCTAAAAATGACTTAGTAATGTGAGCTGCAGTCTGACTTTCTTTGAGCCTTTAAGTCCTGGAAAGCTAGAATCTAGTCACCTTCATTCTGACCCTGTGAGTGGCACTGTCAGCCATGGCCAGTTATGTTCCATGTGCATTCACCTCTCTTCCTGTGCAAATCACAGCAAGAATGGCTTCTTTTCCAGGGAAGTTCCTGGAATTATCAGATGTGTTAATAGAAATACATTATAACAACTGCTGGTAAAGCACTGATTTGAAGTGATGCAGACTGTAAGTCAAGGGTTTCAGTGGACAGTGTTGCCTGAGAAAGACTGAACACAACAGTTCTTTTTGTTTGTCCTCAGTGAACAGTATCTTGAATTTAAGAGCTAGATGTCCTCCAAAAGCAAGTGGACAAAATCCATTTGTTGTGCAGAGTGAGTCTGTCTGTGAGGATTTCACATTGTCTAGCTCCTTAAAGAAAATCTCATCTTGCTGAGCAAAGACAATCTCCTTTGCTTTGCCATCTTTGCAATGCTGTCTGCACAGATTCTATTTATTGTTGCCTTTTTTTTTTTTTTTTTAACACGAAGTGGGTCACTTTCCAGTCTTCCTGTATTAGGCCATGGTGACAAAATCCAATGTGACAGCTCCCCAAATGTTCTGACGTTTCCAAGAGGGAGGTGTGAGGCAGTGAAGAGAGGCTCTGCGCTTGAAGGAATTAAATCTCTTGGAAAATGCAGTCTCAGGTCATTCCACGTGCTTCAGTGACCAACGTTCCGGCAGACTGCTGGAAACCTAACTGGACCATTTTGATCTGTAAAGCAGATCTGAACTTCCTCAGACTGCTACATGTGCAAGAGGAAAACAAAGAGCCCCAGGCTACTGCCACTTCCTTTTACCTTCTTCCCTGTGGTGAAGTCTAGCTGGTGCAAGTCTCAGAGACCGCTTTGCTGAGGCTGGGCAGAATGTGCAGATGCTGGGCCCCAGGGAACCAAAACTTCAGCGTGTGCACTTGCAGAGGGGGGTTGGAGGGAAAGACCAAGGGAAGTCCACAGGAGCAGAGCTCTCAGCTACCCGTTACATGGCTGCATCGTGCTCTCCATAAACTGATGTGGCTGCAATACACAGTGGCTGAGGATCATGATCACCGCTCTTTCCAGAGTCTCCTTTGTCCACTCTTCCTCTTTTAGGTGACTGACTAAAAAAGGTGATGAGAAATGCGAGGGTTTGCTGGATGGCCCTGCAAACACAGTCCCTAACACAGTCCAGTCAAGACAGCAATTTTTTTGACACCATGCCTGTTCCATTTTGGAGTGGCTGTAGTCCCTACTTCTGATGAAACAAAATCTCCAATTTGTGTTCTGAAACATACAGCACATACTGAATTCTGATCAGACACGTTTATCTGAGAGTTAAGATGATCAGAATGTTAATATCACTGGGGTGCATTCAGATACAAACATTCGTACACAGATAAGTTAATGCAATAGATGCAGTACTTGTGGTTGAGGTGCAAGTTTCCTTGCAAAATTGTTATCATTGGAAGCACTGATACCATAAGCCCTGGATTATAGAACTGGAGTGGTCTGGCTGGTGTCAGTGGGCATCCAGAGATTGCATGCAACCCATTCAGAGTAGGGGAAAGAAAATCTGTTCTGAATTATTATTGTATAATAATAATCTCCAGATGAAATCACTGGATTGATTTCAAAATCAGTATCCTCTGAAATAGTAATGTAACAAGAACAGATGTATCATCGTGTTTACACACATTACAAAGTAAATAAATGACTGCTATAACATCCATCAGCTTCTATCTTGTAATAACTGGGGTAAGAAATTATGGATAATTAGCATAATTACATAAACTCACATTCAATGAGAACCACAATATTGCACCATTAGCTAGTTTATAAAGCTTTCAGAGGCAGATATGGCTAGATTTAAAGCTGCACTGCTGAACCCATAAACTCATCTATTAATCTTTCATCTGTGCCCAAGGCTGCCTTCTTTGCAGTTAATAGTAGCCATTCTTGGTAATTATGAAACTGTTTAGAAATGAGCATTGGTAGAGACTTAATTAAATACCATTAAAAGATCAGAAGTAGCTCTTGTGGCCACAGAGAATCATGCAATCATTGAGAGATGATTGGACTTAACAGCTTCGCTGAGCAAAACGCCTCCTTTCAAGTCTGAGTCTTAGGCTTTCGTAGGACAGCAGTTGAAATTCCTTGTCATGAGACCACGTGTGATGAAGAATGGCATTTCTTTGGTTGGTTGTTCTTTTTTTTTCTTTTTTTTTTTTTTGTACAGTGGGTAAAGCTCTGTTTCTGTGTGCATTATGCTTTATTAGAAAGTTTGGACTGATGATGATTATGATTTCGATGATGATGATGATGATTTCGGACTGGAGATGATTAAAGTTTATTTTGAAGATGGGGAAGGGTGAAAACCAATGGCATATGTAGAGTTCATGAAGTAAAAAGGCATCTTCAACTCTGAAAGTGGCACAGATAAGTAATTAGCTGCTTTTCATTGTATTTTCCCTTTGAGTATATACCCCTATTTTCAATTACTCTAAGAGTTAATTCATTAAAAGTACCACTCTAAGTTGGTGGAAAAAAAAATATTTACAAGACTTTCCTCTCCTCTCCAAACTACAGCTAACTCAGTAGAGCAGAGCTGGCTCGAAAGAGAATTTGAAGAAAACATCAGAACATACTGGATGCTGCAATTCACAAGATGAACAAGTTGAATATCAGAAAAAATGTATTTTTTCCAGTCCTTGTCATTTATAGGAATTTGTAAGAAAATCACAGACAGATATCATTTTTCTTCTTTTTCCTTTAAATTATGTCTGTTTTATGTAAACATAATATTCATAATATTCAGATTATTTCAGATATTAAAACTTTAGATTCCCACAGTACTATTCTTTTTATGTTGCAGGCTAGGGGAAGTGATTTTTCTTTACTTTCTTCTGATACAATTCCAGATATCAATTTTTGTCCCACAAGTGAAGCAATTAGACTGGGAGAACTGCCAAGAGCTTAAAACCTCCTACAATATGTTGGCTTGTACGTCTGATAGCTTTGCTAAATAAGTTTTTCTAATATGCCCATCATTTTTCTGCATCTGTACACAGTGCTATCCTAATATTCTCATCTGCTACAACACCACATGGTGTCTAGAGACCGTAAAGAGTCAATTGAGCAGAGTCGCTCCAAAACAAGCAGTGGTATCATGAAGAAATGACCACCTCCCTTCTATTGCTGTTAGTGCCCAGGGCCAGGAAATGATAGGTTTTAATCTGAGCTGAAACCAGAGTGTTGATGTGCTGCTACTGGGCTTTGACAAGCAGCAGTAAACAGTCTTCTGGCTACAATATTCAGGACTGTCATGCATTTAATTAGGGCCATATGAGCCCTATCTGGCCTTACATACTATTTACCTTTAACTTTTGATACACCTTTACAATCATGGGACCATGATGTAGACCTTTTTTTCCAGCTTACTCATGGTGTACTGGTAAGACCTTGTCTGTGCCAAGAATTACGTTACAGATTCTGCAAAGTGCGGAGGACTTCTGATTCTTGCTTCACGGGGCATACCTGCCTCAGTATGAGTCCCACACAAGAAGTCTGTTGTATTATTTGTCTTTTCAGTGCATCACTTGCCCTTTCTGCTCCTGTCTTTCTTTTCCTCACCATTGTGATTCTGTTTCATATTTAGCATGGTGCCCACCTACTCTTCTTGTCAGGTATAATTAGTGTCACAGAGTCCACAGGAAGAAGCGCCATCTGAGAGCTGGCTGTACCAACTTGTTCCCTCAGTACAGAATGACTGGTCAGATACTTTACCTATTTCTTTGCCTAGCTATTTCCAGGCTTGGGACTCCATCTGAAATGTGTGCCAGCTGAGTTGACTGTGAGTCATTTCAGATGTGTGAGATAATGGCTTAAGCCAGTAATACATTACATGTATTTACGGGGTTTCTCCCAACCAAAAGAGGTTAGTGGTGTGGTGTACTATATATAGGCACTGTCATGCTGCACACTGCATGTGCGTATGGTACAACTAAGCCCTTCAGAACTGTCAGATAAAACAGCATTTGAAACCTCTAGCCAGCAGCAAACCACTCCGTCACACTCATTAGACTAAAAACATGGGAAGTGCATTAGAGATTATTGTGAAAGTATATTCTGTCTAATCACAGCTGCAGGCAGCGTGTTCCTTAAGCAAGAAATAAATCAGCAGAATGAAGGTCTGTTTTAACAGCACCAAGTCAGAAGGAGCTTATATACTGTTTACTTCAAAAGGCATGGTGAATCTTGTTTTTTGTGTCCACAATTGTTGTAATGAGTCAATGAAAATGCTTCCTTATTAAGTTGTGCTTAATCCATTTCCTAAAGGCAAATATTGTTTCTGGAACTGTGATATCTCAAAATGATAAGCAGCAAGGTATTGTATTGCAGGGAAGTTGGCTGTTGCCACTTGAGAAAATCAGCAAACCTCTCACACAAATAAGAGTGCATAAAAATAGCTGTAGCCTGTGCCACAGTCTGGCCTCGTGCCCCTCACCAGGAGGGCTCCATTCCCTGTCACTGAACCAAAATGCTGCATCCTATCCAGTTCCAGTTCCCTCCATCACTCGATGCTCCTACCTCTCAGTTTCTCACTTGCAGGTGCAGCTCCCACATCTGGTGCCTGGAAACAGTGGGATTTGGTATCCCACAGACCGATTGCCTTAGCACTGGGTCACCTATGCCACACCTGTGCCACAGTCTACTGAAGTCCTTAGTGTATCAAATCCTTTGTTCTATTTCTTCCGGAACCTTTCCTGCTGTGAGATCATTGATCGCACAGTTAAACCTTCTGCGTCAGGAAACTGGCCATTGAGTCTTTGAAAAGAAATTTCTCAACCACAGTAACTTTATTCTAAATAGACAGTGAGTTCAGATTTCCAAAGCACAACAAGGTCCTGAATGCAGTCTGGTTGCCTTGATATCTACCAGCTTTTCCCTGTTGATTTAGATCAAAGACAGCCCTCCTAGCCATCTTGCTTCTGGTAGGGGGACATCTCTTTGTTCAGGAAGGTAGCCTCTCTCTCTGTATGGCAGACAGTCCAAGTTTTTTCTTTTCATTACCACCACTCTGGCAGCAATCAATTTAAACCAAATCAAAAACCAAAAAACACACACATTAGAGAGTGTCCGTTCAAAGTCAGTGATATGATGTGCAGAATCTCTCTTGTTAGAGAAAGAAAGGTGCATTCACCCTAGTGGCTTTCTATTATAGCTCATTAAGGAAAATCAGAATTAATCAATATACTACAATTTCCTCGTTTCCAACCGTGCTAATCAGAAGTTGTCTCTGACATATGGGCTCCATTTCTCTTTAGAAATTCCGCTTGGGCTTGTAGACTTCATTTTAGCACAGATTCAACAATCTGGGTCCCAGATATATACATTGATTTGTTTGTGCCAAGAAAATATCATTCACAATTATTTATGAGTGAAGAGAAGTAGACAGAATTAGATCTGTAACACCTGGCATAACAGTGACTTTAATCTTTGGAAGGCCTTTTGAATGCAGCATTAAGAAACAATACATCATTGAAAAAGATGAATGTTGTATGTGTCCACAAGCCCTTTTATGATGTAGGTCCAGCTGTCTATGTGGAACTATTGAATTTTTCTTTTTGATGTAGACTTAGTGTTGCTTTTAAAATGTTCATATAATGCCAGTTGTTCTCCTTTTTTAAACTTTATCTGCCCAGACACAAACACTTTATATGATAGAACAAACAATGTTCTATCAACCAAGTTTAACAATTCCCCTTTACTACTGCACCTATATCATAACCCTTCTATTGTTTGCGTCAGCTTTTATGGAAACACTCTCCTGAAATTTAGTTGCAGTATCTCTGCAACTAGTTGTAACCCCTACTTTGGGGGTTGATACCTTCATATTACTTGACGCAATATCTTTCTCCCATGTTTTTCCTTTTAGCATTATTGATGGAAGATGCCCATAGGAAACTGCTGAAGACTGAACGCAGCTGTGATTCAGATGTAAGGGCTACATGTGGGTGCGATGACATGGAGCATGCTCTGCACTAGGTGGTGCTCATGGGAGAAACTATAGCCTCCTGAGAGCTCCAGGAAATTTACTCCCACTATCTTTAAAATAAGAGGAGTACAAAGATATTTTGAGACATACAGAACAGGCACTTCTTAGATTTTGAATGGACTGTTGAGGACAGGACCCTCAAGAAACATGAGACAAATTCCACTGAAAGTGACTTATTTGTGCTAAAAGGTTACATGAATGTCAAAATATGTCTGCTGTTCCTAAGGGACTGAAGCCGCTAGTGGTATGCTCCTGTATCTTGGCCAGAATTTCTGCTTTTCCAGGGTATATTATACAAAGATCCCTCAGCCTGTACAACCACTCAGAACAACAAACTTACTATGTCCTACCTAAACAAAGGGAAAGAATTGTCAAAAATAGGTACTTCACTCAGAAGTATTGTTGAAAATAAAGTGGATTCTAAAACTGTAAATTTAGAAGTCTGAATACAGAATCTTCTTTTGAGAATTTTGTTCATACTGTCCAAATTTGATTGCTTTCAGCTAGTTAGCTAAAAGCGTAGTGAGGCATGTAAATAAAAACATTGCTACTCATAGAGGTGCTGAGCCCTCTCTCTTTTTACTTACATCAGTGAGAGCTTAAAATATTATTAATTCAGGAGACTGAGGTTCTTTTATAAAACTTATAGATACCTTTTCATGTAGTTTGCTAGAAGTTTCAGCATACAAGTTTGAAAACTGTGGCCATAATCACCTAGGTCCCTAAAGATGACCCCTCAAATTTTTAATGGTATGGAAGTGGCTTGAGTTATCTTGATGCTTTCCAGATAATCTGTAGACAAAGAATGTCTGCATTATTCCTTTTCACTCTGAAATCTGCAGATCTAGTACTAGGGAGGAAGCCTGGAAAACAATGACCTCCTTGTCAGAGATGCTGATTTCAGTTGGGAACGGTCACTTGGCCTGTTTAGTTAATAAGCCCCAGAAACCTTCTGAATTAGAAAGAGCAAAGGATATTAGTTTAGAGGGTCAGAGGGTTAACAATGGAAGGAGCAGTTGTATTCAAGGTCATTTTCTGAGCAAAGTTTGGCAGGACAAAACAAAGAACGGAGAAGGATGGATAGGAGTTAGAACACCTACAGCTTACACATTTCTGGACCTCATCTTCTGACTGCATAAACTGACATAACTTCACTGGAACTAGTAGAATTACAGTTACTTGTGCTGGGAAGGAGTAAATGCAAGCCCTTAGACTTATTATTGCTTTGAGATAGGCTGATGAAAAACCTTTGAAAGCGTATTTGGAATTCTAAATTGAATTAACAGATGAGATTCCTATTTCCTGGTTCTAATTTACATGGAATGCTAAATACTGCATTTTGCCACGAAAGGGAAAACGAATTTTCTTCATCTTTTTGTCTGCCAGATGTAGTGGAAAGCTTTTGAATTTAACATACACACAAAGGTCAGGGCACAAGAGTAAAACCTAGGATTGTGCAAATGGTATGGCCCCTATAGCTTCAGGACATGGCCCTTTTGGGAGTTCAGTCCAGACCTAAATGAGAATATACTCCTTTGAATTCAGTCATTCTTCTTCTGGACATGTGGAAAAAATAACATGGTCCTCTATCCCTGGGGACAAAGATCCTTTAAGAGTCTCCAATATCTAAGGTAATCCATGCATCAGCTTGGTCCATCTGCCTGAGTAAGTAAGTCTTAATAGACCTGGGTCATCTTCAGAGAGGAGCTGACACAGGTTGATTGCTTTTATATTGACGGCTTTATTGATGCCTTTTGTTCACACAAAAGAGAATTGCAGAGCTCCTGAAAGCCTCTGTGAAAATCACTGATTTCTAATTTAATGATAACCCTTTCATGAGAAAGAAACAACTTTTCTGCATTAGTGATTGTGGGGAATGTTCCCAATTTAACAACCACATTTCAACAATGTCAAATGTGGAATATCAAATCAAGGCTGCATAGCATGCAGAGCACTGCTCTCACTTTTCAACACCCCTCAGTTATTCGTCATGGGCACACAGGAAAACTACCAGGCATAGCTCAAAGGAAAGGTTGGGTTTTGAGAGTAGCTTTATCAACATTTCTATCTGTTGCCTGACTTAAGTACACATTCAGAGGCTTCTCTTTAAAACATCGTATGAGGTATTAATTTAAAAGCCTCCGACAGGGGAACAGTAACTTTGTTCCTCACTGTTGAGCATGCCTACAGAAGCTTAGAGCAAGCAAGCTTGGCGAAAGCTTGCTTTTCTTTCTTAGAGAGTGATGCAGACCAGTGTGATCTGACCTTGGGAGCCCAGGAGGGAGATTTGGGCTTCAGCAGCCTCTGCCTCAGGTCCTCTGCTTCCCTAGCCTAGGTCACCCGTGAGCAAGTACAAGTGACTCTAGTGCTTAAAGAGTTCTTCATCATCTTATCTGGGGTGAAGGTACTTGTCTGGACAGAACCAGGCCCCAAATCAGTTGAAACAGTCTGAATAGACTATTCTGTGTAGCTCTCTCCAACAAAGAATATGCTGGAGAAAGAGAAGAGAAGGCCAGAGTCTTATTTCCTAGTTTGTCATTCAGAGAGCCACTCTTGATTCACAGATCCACATAAAATCCATTTAAGCATGCATAAGGCTCATCACAGAGGAGGACTTTCAGTGCCAGGCCATTCTCATGAGTCACGGGTTCTGAAATGCAATTTTTTTTTTTTTTTTCTTGAAACACATTATTTTACCCAACAAAACATGAAAGCTCCTTTTAATCATGTGAATAGATTTTTTTCCTGTTCATACAAGACTATTTTAAACTTGGGAGATTGTTAATGTCCCTTCTAAACTGTTCCCTTCTGCCATGTTGCTTTATCTGAAGCTAGGAGGCTGGGGACTGATATCTCCTTTGCAGCAGTGAAGCCACATGCAGAGTCTGACTTTTGGGAAACAAGAACTGAAGTCTTGTGCTCAAGTCAGCTGTTGATAGCTGGACCATTTAGACAGAAGGTAATGTCACTTACGGTCGGAACACACTCAGTCAGTGCTCAAATTCTGTGCATGTCGGTTAAAAGGTCCAACTACTGAAAATCTGTATCAGATGTTTGTTATTCGGAATGACCCTTCTGCATAAAGATTTGGCCGTTTGTAAGCAGGTTTCCAAAGCAGTGATTTAAACTATTACAGATAGAATATTAGTCTGAGACTGAGTCATCTTGATCTTCCTCCCCACTGATATTGGTGATACTGCCTCAAGAAAACATGCCCGTGAGCACCTCTAAACCACAGCTCATACTTACTGTGTTACTGTTGTTGCTACCGCGCATTGCTGGATCCGAATCAAATTGCTCAGTGGTCTGCAGAATTAATGTGCAAGTGAAGAGACAATCAAACTCTGTATGCAGAGTAAGAGCAGAAAATTACACATTAGTTAATGAAACTTTCTCAATTTTATTGTATTCTCATAGCAGTTCATTAAAGAGATAGAAAAGGCAGGTGGCCAGCTTGAAACCTGAATGTGGGAGATGACACAGATCAATTAGTGCCTCTTGAAAGGGATTATCATAGGGAAGGAATTAAGGTAATATTTATTTTTCTTAATGCACGTGAGAGTGGCAGACACTTTGCTGCCCATCTTTAACAATATGAGTATTCATTTATGTTCCTGTGTGTTAGGTCCCAAAACCCCAAAGGGTAACTTGGGACTGGAAATCCCTCCAGCACTTCAGCTTGGGAACAGTGGGTATTCTTTTAACTGTTAATGAGAGCGCAGTAGACAATGCAACACTGCAGAAATGCTTTTTATTCTGCATACATCTGTATTACATTTCACCTATTGTCATGCCAGAGGCTCATGGTAAATTAATTTGGCAGATAAATTTATGACGGCAATTTGCCTTCCAGTTGTATAATTTATTCATGTCAGAAATAATTCATTATATTATCCTCTAAACCATTCTTTTTTTGGAGGTACCACCTTAGTAAATAAAATTTATTGTTTACCCTGAGCCTTGTGTGACTTCACAGTGGTCAGTCAATAACCTCAAGGGGATAGTTTTGGTCACATTACTGGTCACTTATTTGGATGGATGATGGAGTACCCTGGTCCCATCTGTACATATATTACTTTCTTTTGTCTTAGGGGCACTGCTGGAAAGATTAATTAGGTCCATCTGTGGGGAAAGATCAGCCTTAGGGGATTCAGGTAAATAAAATAAATGCCAAGGGGAAAAAACTGCTGAAGGGGTTGTTTTGGAAATCAAACTGTTTGCCATATATGAATGGGGAAATTAAATACAGAAGGAGGCTGAAAGAAAAGTAAAACTACTTTGTAGTCTGGGTTATTTCAGCATGACCTGATAAACATCTCCTATTGCTGCTGTGCTAGGATAAGGATCTGTGATGAGGGGTAAAGTCCAATGACAATATTCTCAGCTACGGTAAATCAGTATAGCTGATCTCAGCAGAACTACCCTCACCTTACAGTAGAGATTTGAGTTGTATCTGCCACAGTGATATTATTTCTCTCCTTCATTTGAGTGATCCAAGACATGAAATAAGCTGATCCTGATTCTCATTGTTCCCTCTTATTTATTTATTTATTTATTTATTTATTTATTTATTGTAATGGTGCTAGATTCTGTATGGCTTTTACATCCCACGTCCATTTTCTTTTCCTTTCTCTTGCCTTCCTTTAAACTTCTTGCCATATTTTCTTCCTTATCTTTTTCTTCCTTTTTTTCCCAACAAGTCCAGCATGCAGATTAGTCTAGCAGCATTGAGCTAGCTGATATATGATCACAGCTTGTAAAATAGAAACTCAGCTCTCAGTGACTTTTATATCCTTATTATTATATGCATAGTTAATTGGTGTAACTGGTACATAAGATGTGAAATTTATTGCAAGTTATATCTCATTCTGTTGCCTTATCAGTCTAAGGGAGGACTTGTACACCACAATGAAAGGGGATTACAATCCCAATGTTTTCATAAGACAGGAAATGGAAAAGAAAAAAGAAAAAAAAAAAAAAAACACTCATTTTTCTCACTGAATTTTACCTGTCTTAAGGGCCTGGAATGTAAGAGTTGTTTTGCTTTTAAACTTTTGTTGAAGTGAAGTTAGATTCTTTATGAGATTGTAATTCAACTGCTGCTGATGGTTAAATGAATTGGTAAAGACAGAGGAATGGGAGGACATTTTTGAGATAGAAAGGGAAAACATGTATGATTTAAAAGGAAAGAGAAGACGCCTACAGGAAGGCTACATGGAAGAATGTAGCTCAGAGGGCAAGGGGGAAATGGCTGTAGGTGATCAATTCAATTTCTGTATACATATGAAGCACTTTGGGTGAGAAGGAAGGCGTGTGCTCTGGAAACACATGTGCCTGTCTCCAGCCCTGTGCTCGTAGCACTGGCAGAGACCAGTCTCAGAGGGACAGTTCCTGGGGGGGTTGAACTTTGACGTCTAATTCTAAAGAGCTGGTGAGCCCAGTCTACACCACTTGAGGGAAACTTGCTCTATGTATAGATGAGGTGTGAAAGTGTACACGTGGCCAGACAAAGCCAATTCAACACCCAAGAGTGTATCAGAGGGTTTGTTTTAGAAACTGTACTGTATAGGTGGATTGGTACCGCGCTGCCTGGAGAAAAGATTATCGTCTGAATGAAAATGTAGTTCAATATCTGTGTATTTGGGTTGCATAGCTCTGTGCACTGCCCTTGCAGAAGAGAGCCTTTATCACCCATAGACACTTGTTACTTCAGCTTGCTGCACTCTCTAGATGAAGGGTATTTTGAGGGCTCTTTCCTGGTCAGCATGAAATAGGTCAATGGCCACAGTCCCAGCCAGAAAACACAGTCCTCCATCTGAGGAACACACATGGAGTGTGAGATGCCAGCTACTGGGAACAGGGTGTTCCACCTACGGGAACACTTCTGGTTCCAGCAGTGGTGCAGCAAATAAAAGAATACTAGTGGATCTTAGGTGGTCCTTTGAAGACCAGCATGCCCCCACCTTAACATTTGCTGGGCCAATTTGTTTTCTCCAGTAGAGATAGATGGCTCCTTACAGTTTACACCGCACATGTTTATTATCATGAAGCCATTGTTCTGCAGAGGCCGTACCGCTCCCACTGTGTGTACATGTTCTGTGCGCTTCTGGGAGCAAGCCTGGCCTGTGGCAGTATGAATCCGGCGGTGCAGCTGGGAAGCTGAAACTGAGGGACTGAGCGGGGTTCTTCTTCTCTGCGTCACGGCAAAACACAGACTTGGTACAGGCTCCTCGGGCCTGTGGCTTTTTGTTCATAAGATTTGAGCCTACCTGCAAGAGGGTTGTGATCTGTGTGTGATCTGTGTGTCCATTTTGTGTCTTCTTCCCCAGATGTTTGATTTGGTAGTGGTGGGTTTTGTGCTTTATTTGCGCTTTATTTTATTTATTTATTTATTTATTTAATGAGGTGACTGGGAACCTTAAAATATTTCAGAAGGGGATTCATTCTCTTGTCATTTGCTAAAAGCTGAAAAATGCTTTGCATTTTTTTTTAATTTCCTACAGAAAACATGTTATTGAAAACAGATACTCCCCACTGAAATTTTTGTTTCTTGGAAAAAAAAAAAAAAATCCATCAGAATATTTCAGATAAAGAACCATGCCAGGTCTCCAGGGTATGCTAAAAAGACAGGAGAAAAGAATCGGTAGAAAAAGGGGGACTGTTAGCAGAGAAAGGTTTTGTTCTGCCCTATGGTCCTGCCTCACGGCTCTTCTTTACTTGAGTAAAACTTTTGCTGGGGTGACAAATGGAGGAAGAGGAGAATGCTGCCTAGCCTATGGCTGAAGTAACTCCTAGATCTGTACATTTTCCAGGAGTTAACACATTTTATACATACCTCAAGCAACCAACTTGTCCATTTTACAGAGCGACTAACAAGTCGCTCAGAGAGACTAACAAGTCGCTACTGAGAGACTAACAAGTGAAGGATGGTTGTGAACGTACCACGAAGCTGGCTCAGCAGAGCTTTTCCTATAATTACAATACATCTGGCTCTGGTCTGAGTGGGGAATTACAGACCTCTGAGTGTCTGGAGTATTTCCTTATGCACAACAGCAGCAGAAAAACTCCGTCTGCCTTAACCCGCCGAATCCTGCTCCCCTTCAATTAACCGTGTGGGTAAATCGGCTGCAGCTTCAGTCCAGCATCGCGGACCTGACACCGGGATACTCGAAGCCAGACACTGGAGGAGGTGGTGACAACCGGGCGAGGCGCAGAGGCGCTCTCCTCCGTAGCACACCGCTGGTCATTGCAGCAAGCGGGGAGCACCTCGGGGAGCTTCCCCAGGAGCCTCGGTAAGGAGCCGTGGGGTGCTTTCCAGCCGGGCAGCCCCCCCCCCCCCCCCCCCCCGCGGCTGCCCCCCCCCAGCCTCCACCAGGCGCGGGACGATCGTTCCTCCCCTTCCCGGGGAGCCCCGGCAGGGCAGGGGGGTGGCGCTGGCTGGGGGCTGCGGGGCCGGGCCGGGCCGGGGGGGCTGCCCCTGCCGGGGGCCGGGCCGGGGGCCGGGGGGGTGTGCCCCGTTGTGCTGCCGCCGCCGCGGCCCGCCCCGCTCACAAGGTGCCCGTGCCGCAGCCCGAGCAGCAGCTCCGCGTCCCCGCCGCCGTCCGCAGCGCCCGCCCCGCCATGCCCAACTTCGCCGGCACTTGGAAGATGAGGAGCAGCGAGAATTTCGACGAGCTCCTCAAGGCGCTGGGTGAGCCGGGGAACGGGACGGGGCCGCGTCCCCGGGGGAGGGGGGCAACGGGCAGCCGCGCTCCGGTGCCCGGTGCTGGGCGAGCTGGCGGCTTCAGGCTCTGCTTCATCTCCTCTCCGCCCAGGTGTCAATGCCATGCTCAGGAAGGTGGCGGTGGCTGCCGCTTCCAAACCCCACGTGGAGATCCGCCAGGACGGGGATCAGTTCTACATTAAAACTTCCACCACTGTCCGCACGACTGAGATCAACTTCAAAATCGGAGAGAGCTTCGAGGAGGAGACGGTGGATGGCCGAAAGTGCAGGGTAGGAGGAAAGCAAGCGCGCACGTGTGTGTGTGCATGTGGGGTGTATGTGTGCACGCTTACGGACACACAGTTGCAGCCCTAGCCATGAGGGATGCTGTGCCCATCCAGCTGCATTACCAATCTCTTCTTAGATAGGACAAACAAACCTGGTGCCAACGTCTCCAAACAGTGGCATCGCTGTCTTCCACCCACTTCATCCCAGAAAACACTTGGGGGGGAGGAGGGGGAGGGACGTTTATTGGTGGTCGCAGCACCCTTTTTCCCTCTTCCAACATTCTCTCTCATGCAGGACAGGGTAAAACTGAAATCTGAAGGCAATAGAGCATTGCAGGTCCTGAAGGCACAGCTCAGGGATCACCTTGCCAGTTCCTTGGCTGGCAAGGTTTTTTACAGTTTTCTTTGCCTCACTCTCCCTTGGACACCTCAGCTGCAGAGAAGGATCTCCCCAGTCTCCCTCCCTGATGGGAACATGGGGAATGGTGGAGTGAGAGAGACTTCAAGAGTCAGGATTTAGTGCACAAGCCTGACATAACTTTTGTCCTAAAATCAATCGGACATCCTTACAAGCAGTACCACAGACTTGGTAGTTTTGGGCTGGAATCATCTTTCATTCCCTTGTGAGTGCATGTCTTCAGTTTGCTGATCAGATAAATCTTTAACGGTGTAAGACAGACTTTCAGCCAGAGTTATACCAGCCATAATTACACCATCTGCTTGTGCAGAAGTGCATTAGAAGGCATTCACTGGAGTGTTTTGGGTTTGATTCTGAGTGTGTGAGCCCCTGCTCCTCTGCCCTTTGTAACCACTTCTGTGGCTGTGGAGGGGGTATAATAGTGGTGCTGTCAGTCAGCAGCATCTGACACCAGCTTCTTGCTGGTGTAGATACATGGGGTCAGGGGTACTGGAGAACTGGGCTCTAATCATAGCTGTCTTTGAAAAAAGTTAACAAAGACATGCGTTTGTAATCCTTTGCCCAATTGCTTTACTCTCACTGACATTTGTAAGATTGCCTGAGAGAGAAGAATTTGTAAAGAGTACCAGAATGCAGTCCCAGATAAAGAATATGGGTTTTAAAATATGTTGTGATGTTGAAATAATATTCTTGCCAAGCTATAATCTCTTTTGATTCTTGGGCCAGCTTCTGAGACCATTTGAACAATTAAAAATTCAGCATAAACTTGCTATCTTCAGTGCAATTGCTATAAATTTAAACTTACGAAAAAGGGAGGCAGGTCTTGGGAGATGGTGAAGATTTAGAACATCCACTTCATCTCTAGGATGAGTTATCGTATATTTAACCGTATATTTAACAGTTTGTTCAGGAAATGTTGCTGGCTTTGGTAGTTTATCTTGTTCAGCAAAAGTAGTATTTTAGTGTCTTAGTGCATAATGACACACAATAAATGTGACCCGCTTTCTAGCGAAGGATTTATAGCTGCAGATGGAAAAACAATAATTATGGCTGTAAGCTTTGAAAGTTGGAAAAATCTGAAAGAAATGTGTTTTCTGAAGTAGAAAATTTTTTCCATGTGTTGTGAAATTGTTTACAGTCCAGTCTCAGGAATGAGTGGTACAGTTGTGTATATGTAATCAAGATGTGGCCACAGTGCAGAAACTGACAGATAATAAAATAATACTTCAGAATATAATTTGCAATACCTGGCAAAATTGCAGACTGGTGATAGATTGTGATACACTATGGAGTGGAGGGTTTTGTTCTGTCAACTAACTTGATCCATTGTTCAGACAGACAAAGAAGAGTCCTATGCAGTTGCACCGAAAGGCATAGCTTCTATAACTGCCGCTTGAGATAGCTTGTCAGCCAGAAAAAAGTACTGTTTTGAAAAAAAAAATATTTATGAACAGCTATTTCTAAATCAAAGGAGAGGGGTTTTATTTATTTATTTATTTTCCCCTTGCAAAGTCTGGGAAGTGTTAACTTGGATTTATGCATACATATGTGTGCACACAGTATTTGTATATAATCACAGACTAATGAATGTCTCCCATGTGCTAGTTGTAAAGCAATTACTTGCACATTCATTATAGGGCATCCTTCTGCACAGCTGTTCCATTGCACCATAGAATAATAGTTCAATGCTAGAATGAAAAGCAACAGAAAGTCAGGGCTTGCCTATTTGTGAAAGCTAAACAAAATCCTATGTTTTCTTAAATTATTTTTCAGTAGTTTCATAGTCATTATTCAAATGCTTTGAAAAATGCCTGAGGGTATTTCAATCTCCAGACCCACAGCCTTAAAAAAGAAATATTGCAAACAATAGAATGCTAACAAAGTTTCTTTAATTTAGTTGTGATTTATTCTGGTTTGTTAGTACAATATGTGCTTAACATACTGTTAACTTGGCAGAGTGCCATATAGCATGAAAGGTTATAAGAAGCAGATACTGCATTATTTATGACCATAAAATGATACATACGATTCTTGATGCTTTTACACTAAGGGGACGCTGCAGTGGTAAATAACATGTCACATCAAACGTGTACAAAGATGTTTGGGAATCTGAACACTACATCACATTTTTTAAATACTTTTCACCATTAGGCATTTTATAAAAATGGCTTTTCAATTTAGAAACAAATGCTGATCTACATTGAAAAGACACATCTACAATTACTTTGCTGTTAATATATACTTATTTCCAGGAAGCCCACTTACACCTTAATTTTGATTTCACCACTTTCCACCGATGCCTTTTCCCTTTGCCTTTCTCTATGTGTTGCTCCTTTACTGCAGCAATTATTCTCACTACTGCTTATTGCTGTCTCTCTGCCTCATGCTGCTAGAGAATATAATTAATGTTATACCTAATGGTTTTCTTGCCCGCAGAGTTTGGCCACTTGGGAGAATGAAAACAAGATCTATTGCAAACAAACTCTTATTGAGGGAGATGGTCCTAAAACGTACTGGACTCGAGAATTAGCTAATGATGAGCTGATTTTGGTAAGAACCTTGAACCCACTCAATGCATGCACCATATTAACAGCTTTCATTGCTGTGTAGCATGACGTAGTATTTTTCCTTACCCAAATCTGTCTGGAAAACTGCTATTTTCAAAATTCTCTGTAGTATAGTTCACACATCAATCTTTCCTTTCTGTTTGATTTTTTTTAAGAATGAGGGAAAATATATGCAGGTTCTCACTTGCATTTTATTGTTACAGCTTTCACCATACTTTTACTGGTAAAATAATCACAAGTGGGCCACTTCTGCTCCACAATAACGCCGAAGAATTTGCTTGATTTATTGCAGATTTTCTCTGGTGAAAGTGAGATCAAAGCGTTTGACCTCATTTCTGGAGAATCTTCTTCTCCAGAAGGCATGTGTTTAATGTGTTGCTTCTTAAACGCAGTCACATGGTGTATAAGGAGCGATGTGGCATGTTGTTAGTATGCTCTAATCTCATTTTGTTTATGAAGAACACACAGTTACTCCCTTTCTTTGCCACCTTCCACAATTCCTTGATCATCTCTGAATCCAGTTCAGAATTGCCCTCATGAGCTTGTCAGAAATCCACTCATTTGCACGTTTGCTGTCAGCCAACATCCCCCCACTCCTGCGTAACTTTCCATGTGGCAGCAGGGTTGCTTTGAGCATTCTGAGCAGCACCTCTGCAACTGCCTCTCCATTTGTGCCATAAATCATATGCAGTTTCTTTATTTATATTGCACTTATTTCTGTTAGAGTTGAGTTCTCTTTACTATTTCCTCAGTCATCGAATGACTTTAATGAAAAAGTGCCTAGAACTGGATATAGAAAACAGTTTCCGTGGGTTGCAAGTAGCACAGGTCAGCTCGAGTTCAGAATCATTTTATTGCATGTGTTATTACAAGTTAATTCTGGATAAATCAGTAGGTTGAACTCTTGTGCCTCATCAGCTTGGACAGGGAAGACAAGCTGCTGGAGTGACAAGTAAGACATCAAAGCAGAAAGTTTTTATTTCGAACTATCCAACTAACTAAACCTTAAAAAACACTTTAAAAAACAAACACCTTAAAAACACTTTAAAAAACAAAGCACTTTAAAAAACAAACAACCTCACAAATGTTTCTCTAAAGCAGTTGGAGCTCTGTTTTAAAGATTGCATCTAAAACAAAAACAAGACCCAAACCTAACCAAGTATAAATAAAAAGCTTTTAAGGTGTTAATGTTATTCCAGACATCTTGGAACTGTTCACCCACCCCTTATGAGGAGGTGTATGCTGTTAATGAAATCAGACTGGTTTCCTTTGAATTAATACTGTAATTCTGGATTTTTTTTTCTTTTTTTTTTTTCCACTCAACCACTGAAATTCTTTATATTATCCAAAAGGTTTAGGAGGCAAAGTACTTTGATCTCTGCTTCATCTTTATGTATAGTGGAACGAACAAAATGTATTCTCAGCTATAATTTTTCCAGCCTTCTAACAATACAGTTTTGTAGTTTATTACTTAACAAACCAGTGAGGTAGCTGTTAAACTAAGTGAACTATTCGCAAGCAAAGCAGGAAAGCCAGTCGTAATACTACTGCCTCCTGCAATCAGCAACATGAACTTACCCAGATGGTGAAAAGGAATGACGTTGGTTAAGAAACAAGAGCAATTCAAAGATTATAAAGCCTCCAGCCTTTTTTCTTGCATAATAGAGCCTGTTGAGCTTTTTAGAATGAATTGTTTTTCAAATTAGGATATAAATTAGAAAAACTTCCTTCTTATTAAATATTTCAAGTTACAGGAACACAAATATAACTTCTGATAAGTTGTTTTATTGGTTAACTGCCTTGCCACTAAAATATACATGTTACTTTTAATCTGTACATGTCTCGATTCAATTTCCTGCTGTTACATATTGTGTTTGTAAGAAGCTAAATAATATTCCTAATGTTTGTTATTGCAAATAATTTTCTTTATATCACCAATGAAGCCACCTCCTAGAAAAACCTTATTTTTGTTAGGCTAAATTACTAGAAGACCTTGATCCCTTCAATGTAAAATAAACTTTATTTGAATCATTCTTCCAGTGCTTCTATAAGTCCCTCCAATTTATCAATTCACTTTCTAAACTGTGAAAGGTAGAACTGCACATGCTGTTCTGCCAGCAACCACACTAGCGCTTGATGCAATAGTGACTTCATCTCCGCACTCTTAGCTGAAATTCTTCTGATTTATATGCAAATACCTTGTTAATCTTTTTTTTATTTTTATTTTTATTTTCCTGGAAACTCAGGCTTAGCTGATCATGATCCCAAGTGATTTTCCTGGTTTCTGATTCCCCGGACCAATCCCCTTCCCCTTTTCTGCAAGTTAGGACCCTGTTCATTGGTTGCTAAATAGGATTTTACTGTGGCCATTATGAAAACATAGTGTATGTTTCCAAGTGATTGAGATCATTCCTCCTGTTTTTCACCATTTAAAATGATTCTGTGATTCCATTCTTATTTTCTGAAGCATAATGGCCTATTTTATTTTATTAAATATTAGGGCCTGTTTTATTAAATACCAGGTCCTCAAGACAAATTTTCAAGCCCCTTGATGAGAAATTTGATGAGATTGAATGTCCAGATCTTTTAAATGCATGGGTCAACATGTTCAAAATCTTCTGTCACTCTGAAGCTCAGTAATGAGGTTTTCCTGAGAGTTACGATGATAAGTGTGAGGATTCATTTGGAGAACTTAAGATGGACAAAATTAATTCTTCTGGGAGACCTCCTCTTTGGTGGAAGACAGAAAGGAGTTAGGGATGCTGCATTTATTCTCCGTAGCTTCTAATTGTAGAACCCCAGAATATTCCCTCCAGCCTGTTCTTTGGGGCTTTAAAAGCTCAACTACCCAACGAGTTTGACTGAGGTGCATACCTCGACCATGACAGGAAGCAAAGTAGGAATAGGAGCTCTTAGTGGGAAGACTGGGGAATCCCTTTTGATCTCTTGCGTCTCAACCATGTTTGGATTTTTCATCACTCCAGTGAAGAAAGGTTCAGCTTGGATTTTTATTTTATTATTATATGTCATGCTTGGAAATCTGCCTTGTGTCTGAGTCTGCAGCCCCTCATTTATGTCTTACTTCATCCAAACTAAGATCACGGTGAGAAGAGATCTTGTCTTTGTCTTCCTCCCTTTTCTCCTTCCATCATCCTAGCTTGTTTAGGGTTCTTTAGGATCTGAAATTCACTCTCCTGCAGTTTTGCTGCCCATATCAGTTCAAATGTTTAATGGTTCCCATCTTCACACTTTTCAAACCTTCCTACTTACCTAAGAAATACTTTCTGGTCCTTCACTTTTCCTGAGATACTTTGGTAAACTTTCCACATTTCTATTCTGGCAAAACTCCCTAAATAAGCAGAAGGAAACCACATTCCTGTGAACTTCTAGATGTCTGCAGCTGGAAAAATGTCCTTTATGGAGCAGAGCCTGTGATGCAGCAGTTCAGAAACTCTGTAAGGCTGATACTTTTCACACTCTCTGCTCCTGCTTCTCCAGCCAAATAAATCTTTCAAGAAGTCCTGTCTCCTTCCTAGCTATTACATGCATTTGCAGAGGAAATCAATAAAACTCATATACCATGTGCAAAAAGTTGCAAGAAGGAATCTAAACTGTGTTAGAATGAGGCATTAATGGGAAATAGGCTTGGGGCAACAGGCAGGGGGTGAGGAATGAGTTTTACTCTGCTAATAGTGGCTGTATAAACCTTGGAGGTTTGCCACATAATTTTTGATCTAATGCACCACATTGCTTAGGGGGTCCATTAAATTATGACATTTCCCTAGTGGAAAGATAGATTTTTCTTTCCAACACAGCATGTTAAATAAAATGCATTTATTAATCCATATTTAAAAAAAAAATCAGTGTTGAATTGTCATGACTACCACAGAGCTAAAATAGAAACCTTATTACTATGTAATTATTGATCTTTTTTTCATCCTGGCAGAAGAAGTTCCTTGTGTTCTTCAAAGATACACCCTTGGAGCAATATGATGGTCTTCCGTGGCACCTCTGTTCCTCTGATACACAGATGCTGGGAACAAACTATTTAGTTAGCGAAGGTTTTCTTTACCTTCAGGTGCTAGTTCAGTTTGCCTTTAGTTCTTCTTAGTTCCTTGCAGCATGGAGAGTGAGATTCCTCTTTCTAGTAGCATAAATAATATTTGGCTCACAATATGGCATATTTATGTCTAAAGTCCCATTAGAAAAGAGACCTTTCAGCTAAGTGAGGGATTCAGGACTGAGCTCTGCTTTATAAAAAAGGTGCTGCAAATGTGCTAGAACATTGCAACTACTTTAATCAGTGCTGTTAATTATAATCTCGTCTGATGCACTTGCTGAGATTTCAGCATTTCTGATTTTCAGAAGTACTGAATAATCTAGATTTAAAAAAATTACATGGAATATGTAAGCAAATGAGGGTGGAAAGGATAGATCCCCATCAAAGTCCACATCTGTTTGTCTTGACTATATTCTTGAGTCAGCATATCCTTGTTTACAACTCCACTCAGAAGCCATTTGGATTAGAGTTTGGGCAATCAAAATTGGAATCTAATACAAAAGTACATTTTACATTTACTTGTCTGAAAATTAAGATCTAGTATTTAGGCTGCTGTAACATGCTTTTTCATCCCTTAACTTTGCTTTTATAGTCTGTAGCATTTTTACTCTTGCTGTGTGTTTTTGTCAAGGACATTAATGAGCTATCAATCACTTGGGTAAGTCAGAAGAACAAAAGGTCTGCTCTTACAAAGTTACAGGATACTGCTTCCGAATGTTTGCTATTCAAATGAGAAACATCTATATATTCTGATGTTATCTGCCTTGCTGCTTTCATAGCTGCTCATGCCCCTGTAGAAGTTTAATCTATAAAACAAATATTTTAAAGTGGATGGTTACTGAAGAGGGGCTTTAAAAACAGCCTCAGACCCCATTTTGCACAGTTGATGTATCACACAGGGGTTCTCAGAATCAATTATAGCAAGGGTCAAAGATCAGAACATTAAGGGGGCAGGGGGGTTCAGGCATGGTTTATATCCTCCTTTCCCTTCCCAGAAAAATCATGACATAGTTGATTAAAACTGGTGAACTGTGGAACTTAGATGAGTGAGTGAACATTTTTTAAATGATATTGCTGTCTTCTAAAATTAAACATAGCAGGTGAGAAAAGTCAATGAGGATTAGGAAAGATATTTTGCAGCTAAATGCTGAGATTTGTGATGTACCTAAACTTTGTACAGAACAGTGATAAACTACCTAAGCATTTAACTTTTCTATACTTCTTGAAGAGTGATAATAGAATCATAGAATGGTTTGGATTGGAAGAGACCTTAAAGATGATGTAGTTCCCACCCCCCTGCCATGGGCAGGGATGCCACCCATTAGATCAGTGTATTTAAGTGATCTTAAATTCAGTCAGTTAAAAAAGGAGGAGGGTCACCTCATATACAAGTCAGTATGGGGGTTGTAAAGTAGTGTCTCTGCTTTACAGGATACACGTGTACACATGGAAGTCTGCATGTGGATCCATGCAAAGCCTTTTCTGAGGCTGGAAAAATACTTCTCATTTAAGTAGTATCATCTTCTCCATTTATTTGCTGATGTCTTCTGCCTTCCTTTTGAGAGTTGGCTCTGCAGGTTGGTCAGTCACGAGCAGATAATGGGATTTTTGCATACAGTGGCAGAAGTGATCTTGGCCAGTGATTGTTTCAGTGAGTTTTCCTGATTATACTGTTCCACTTATCACAAAGGCTCCTCAGCAAATGTTTATTAAGAAGGCCTTAAAAAAGCATTTTAGTCATACAATTATATACTACTGCCCTGTAATTTTCATTTTATCTCTAATGATGTCAGTTGTCATCAGATCTTGAGTGAACTGAGAAAGGGTAGTTTGCTGGATTATCCCCTTGTGCAGGGCTTTCTTTGCAGTGTGCATTTGGACTCTTTTAGCCACAGATTATGTCAAGCTAAGTGAAGAAAACTCTTCTGTAATTTGCAGTCATTGCACATTAAAAACCCTACTTTAGATTTGGATAGAAGCCTGATCTTGTAGCAATTTGTAAATATGTGGGTCCTTTGCAAGCTGGTGGGAGTGTGGTGTTTGAAAATCCTGCATCTTCTTGTTAGATTTAATTCAGCTTGGTAGGTTGCACCGTTTGGAGTTGCAACTTCACCCCTGAGTAGCCAGGATTGTTCTCCCTCTTTATTAAAAAGTTCTACTCCTCTGAGTCATGGGAACCCCTAAAGTCTGCTTGTTCTGACAGGTACTCGTGCTTTTTGCCAGTCTAGAATTAGAACCTTAAACTGCTCCATCCTACCCCTGAATACAAGGATTTAAGTGTGAAGGATATAAGAGTAACAACCTTTTGATTTGGATCTTCCCTTGAGCTTGGGCCCAGCTGTATTGCTTCTGCAATTAACCACAAGAAAAGGAATGCAGCACGTTTGAACGTGTTCCTCTTTGCTTGGTTCAGCAGCATGTAGTGGAGTTTTATCAACATTACTAGTAAGTTACAGTAAGGTAGGGGAACACCTTTTACCTAAGTCCACATTTAAACCATGTACATAACAACAACAATCACAGCCATTTCTTTATGTGCTTCAGCATGGAAGTAAGAGCAGCAGGGACCAAAATTTCAGTGTGCTTAGCAGAGCCTGAATGTACCACAGAAGACTATCACTGTCAGTGACCTTCTAGTCTATGCAGACAATCTAAAGTCCTGCATGGTCTTGATTCTGACTTCCTTTCTCTGGCAGAGCTCCTGCTGAAGCAATTTCACATTTGTGTATAATTTTGGAAATACTGAAGGAAGCCATAGGGGTGTTTGCAACTGGTGCTGCAGGCAGTAGGAAACTAGCCGCATCCTTGAATATTCCTCTTCAGACATTTTTATGTTTAAGTTAAAAATGTTTGTAACGATAGATAGATAAACTCTTTTTATGCATAAAAGCAAAGCCTACATCTTTGTCATTTCTTACCATCCAAAATTTTAACAGGCATTTTTCTTGAGTAAAGTGAACAAAATACATGCCATAAGCGGTTTTAAAGCCAAATCCTTTCAAAATGATGTTGGCCAAAGCAAGCATAGGAAGCGTTAAAACAAATAAAGTCCAGCTGAATTTTCATAACACACCAGGGTAGGTCTTAATTATATTTCCAGTGAGACCTTGGCAGTTATTGCAGCCAAGCACCCCACCTCACAGCTCATTAGTAGTGAGCTTGAAACTGTCCATGTCAGTGTAGCTGGACATCTACTGTGCCTGTAGTCAGTATTTCCTCATTCTTGCACACGTACTTCCTTTACATTTAATTGCTTACTTCAGTTTTAGCCTGCCAGACTTGAAATCACGTACAAACACTTTGGGTTTAGGTAGCTTTCTCAGGCAGCTGCCACAGTCTCTCTCATGCCTAAAGGCCCTGATAATCTCTACTGCAATATTGCTGTCATTGAATTGCCTTTTACTTGCAGGACTAGAAGGTGATTTGAAAGCAAGCAAGCAAGCAAACAAATATGAACCAACAACACCAAAACCAACTCAGGTTTCAGATACATACGAAACCCTATTTCAGTCAGTATAACATGATATAAGACCAACTCTAGGTACCTGGAAAATCAAGGCACTCTGAGGTACTGAATCTGGCATGAGAAATGGGATGTTAATGGGCCATTATATTAAGTCAGTGACTCTCAGATGTGTAGTGATCAAATATTTACGAGATATCATAGTTTTTTCCTCACGTGAAATGAGTTTGATCTCCACTACATTTTTTTCCATTATGCAACCTCATTTCAGACTCTTTCTGTAGTTAACTAATTCACTGCTTAAGGTCAACATATCCTGAAAGAAGTCTGTGATTGACACTGTCCACATGACAGCTTGGGAGTGAAGGTTTCAATATCCTAGTACAGTGTGTCAACATCTTGCAGCATTATGCTCACAGATTATACATACACACTCACCAACTCTTCAACATTGCTCCACTGACTTCATTTGAATTACTCTGATTTATACCTGCAAATACTAGAAAGACGTTTTGAACATGCCATCTGATCTGAATTCCACCCCCACCATTTCCAGTTCAAAGTGTTGCAAATGTGTCTAAATATAACAGCACTACATTCCAAATTGTCTTTCTTTTCTCATGTTTATTTATAAACGCATGCCATGGAACTATAGAAAAAGGGAATTTCTGGGTCATTTATCATTCTGACAAAATTCATGGTGCCTGGGAAAGAAGGTCACCTACAGTGCATTCCTCTTCCAAAATGACTCCTTTCTTTGCTCTCATCTGTCAAAAGGCATAGGAAATTGCATTTCTGCTGTAGGACTAGCTACTATAGTAAAAGTAACATTAAAAATGGTGTTAAGCATTTGCTGGTTCTATCTCTTCTGATTGATTTCTGTTTCTTTTCCAGACCTTCGGTGCTGATGATGTTGTGTGCACGAGAATTTATGTAAGAGAGTAAAAAAATCCATTTACTTGTCATCTGGGATGAAGTGGAGAACTGTGAAAAGCCCCAGTGTAATGAGTATCCATGTGTGCTGTTACTAATGCGGTGTTGTATGTGACCGTGTGTGTTATATATGAATCCATATCCTGTTAAGTGTATTTCACTTTATTTTTCATCACAGACACTACTCCTCATTTTTATGCCATCATTTTTTTGTGTCTGCTTTGTATTCTGTAGTTGTCGTTTGCTATGGTTTCATCTATTATTAAACGTATTGGGCATAACTCAGAGCTGATTTGGGGTGTTTTTAATAGAAAACCCAGAAGTGCTTTGATTAGGATTGAAACACTTTTTAACCTCTCTTGAAGTCAATGTGGAGTTTCACTGCTGTTGGCTAGACGTTTGCAAGGCCCTTTGCGGAGCTGCAAGCTGCTTTCTCAAACTGGGATCTCTGCCTCTCCTTTTTTCTGACCTGTCTCCTTTGGAGAGTCACTGAGGAACAATTCCTATGATTGCTGGGGCTGTGATTCAACGGAACCAGACAAGGAGATCTCATTGCCCTCTTTCCAGCTGCATCTGTGAAGAATGACCGAGTAGAGCAACCATTTTTCTTTTTGAATTGTCATTGGTTCGCTTTCTGGGTGGAAACACTCATTAACCAAATACAAAACCCAGCTGTATCTACAGGACAAATAACATTGTGATCATGACTAATACTTATTGTCATCACACCCAAGCACCTCAGACCTGGTTAGAGAGCCAGCAGAATCTGGTAGACTTTACTTATTTCAGTCACAAAAAATTAATTCTGGGGAAAGCTGCTTTTCTCTTACCTTCTCACCTATGATGGGGAAAACAACTGAGTAAATTCACAAAGCAGGGACATAGCTCAGTAATGAAAGAAACACCAAATTTAACATACTTATTCTGGCACAAAGTTCCAGCCACTGCACTATCAAATGTTAGATTCAATTTGAACAGACATTCCTATGATGAACCAAGAACTTTCCTGTTCTTCAGTGTGTGAAATATCGAGCGATATTTTAGTGCTAGGAGCACTACTTCATTCTGTGCAGTCTCCAAGCTTATCTGACAATTTTTTATCTTTGCAAAATCATTTATCAGCTTTGCATTACCCAATCATAGCAGATTTTGAAGATGTTCAGAGTTAGCAGAGTGTATGTCCTGTTCACTGGGCTGTACTCAATATTCATAACAGAAAAATAGGTCCAAATCTTGACATCTGTGGCAAAAAAATGACTTTGTCTCTTCATAGCTATGCAGAAGAATCCCCTTAACGTGATTCTTAAACTGCTGTGGAGAAAATAGCCACCTGTTCTACACATCACACAGTGAGATACAGCAGCACAACAGGAGAGAAGCAGGATGTTTTCTGTCTCCTCTGCTCTCTGACAAGTCACACCTTCATCCAGGCTCAGCATTCAAGATGGTTCAAGTTCAAGATTATTCAAATTCACATATTGCAGTTGAAGAGAGGGATCTTTTCCTTCCACACTCTAACCTTAAGCCAAGCCCCATTTTCACAATCTTGGTTCAGTTGGTACCAATTATACTGCGTGTCAGCTTGCACTGAAGCATCAACTGAAATGAGTTCACTTTGGTTTGGATTTAGGTCATGCTGCCCACTGATGAGAATGAAACCATAAGGGGAGAAAACAGCGATCTATCTTTATTTTTTATCTTCTTTTAAGATACAAATTGTAATTTTTCCCCACATAAATTCCATTTAAGGAGTATTTGGACCTGCTTGTGCAATCAGCTATACCAAAGGGACTCCACAAAAAGTGCCAGGCAGAACAAGCTCAAAGCGTCTCAGTGATGTGGACAAAACTGTGTATTGCCACATCAAGGCTGAGAAGAAAACAGCACTGTGTTGTAGAGCATGCTGGCTCATGCCATATCTCTGCATCAGCAGGAGCCTGCCAACACTGTAGGGTGGGTGCTTTGCTTCCAACTCCTCACTCTGGGGTGGGTGAAAAGGTGGACGGTGGATGTGAAGGCTGGTACAAGCAAGAGGGGGCAAGTACCAGAGTCAAAGCTGGTAGGTTCAGGACTCTTTTGCCTTCCCAGAAAATTGGCAACTACCTTTTCTGCCTGTATCTAAAGTAGCCCTCGTGTACAGTCTGTGAGGACTCAGCAAAGTATTGGTATGAAACTCACACTGTCTAGAGCATGTGAGTGCACTTAATGGAAGCAGTGATGTCTATGTCTCATTTCTAGGAAGAATCATGCTAAGCTGTCATGCTGCTCCAGCAAATATCCTTCAGAAAGCTTTGCCATCAATTGGAAAATACCAACATAGGTTTCCATCCAGTTGGCAACTGCTGTCCATGCAGTAAAGCACGAGCTGTGAAACTGGGTTGTAGAGGTTATGATTAAAAACAGACTCTTGAGATATGAGCTGCTCAGCGTAACTGGGAACTTTCCTCTTCCAGGATTTAAACTGTTCCCCCAAGCTTTGTTTACAGTCTGGCAAGAAAGAAGTTCCTTTCTGTAGTAATTTCAGTGTGGAACCTTCACCACTTGATTACCTTTCATGGAGTTACATTAGAGTTACTGGTGCATGGGTAAATTTGTATGAACAGAGACTAGAATTGGTCCAGAGTTAGTTTTATGGCTCATTCTTGAAACTCTGCAAAGGCCAAATTGCATTTTGTGAGTCCTCCTGGATTTTAAAGCTCTTCAAATCTAGGCACACAAGGATTTGGAATGATTTTGCTGGCCAAAAGCCTTGCAGTCATCTCCTGCCCTTTCTTTCTTTGCTGAGATTAGGCCCCTTGGGAAACATGGGAGTTGAGCAATGCCAGGGTGGCCAACAGAGACAGTTTTATACACTTTTTGGGGAAAAAAAAAAAAAAAAAAAAAAGAATTCTCTCCAGATGAGGTGATGGAAGCAGAGTGGAGTGACTGTAGCCAGCATCCACAAAAGCTTGGTGTCACAGTGTCTGAGTGTTAAACAGTTGCTTAGCAGAGTAGGATCCTCAGAGCTTCAGGTGGCCGTTCTGTGCACATGGGAGCGAGGGACTTCTATAGGCAATGATGCCAGGACAATGGAGCACCTAAGGGTTACACAGAGGGTTTGTTGACTACTTGATATCACTTGGATACCTGAAAAAGGCCCACGGCATTTATGGATACTGTTTTCCACATCTAGATCAGACTCTCTACATCTTTAGGCTTTTAATCAAGCATGTGATGGAGCAAGCGTAGGGCCTGCTCACAGCGGTGTGTATCAGCAAGCAAGCTGTGCTCCTCCAGAGATGCAGAAACTTCCTTCCCCTCGTGCTGCTGTGTTCTAGATAGCGCGTTGGCACTCGGCCTGGAGGCACCCGGTGGTTACAGGCATGTGCTGACAAACGGCTCACCTCCGTCCAGCTGGTGGCTGCTCAGTCACTGTACAGAAGCCACTCGCTGCACATCTGCCGTCTTGCATGTCTCTCTGCCCAAGGAGCTTGACTTCCAAGGTCTGCTGGTGGCCAGTCGTGATGGCCAAATGCCCTTAGGGCTTTGTTGCAGTGAACCGTACAAGTGAGTGTGTTCAGCAGCTCTTCTCCATCATTTTATTCCATGCTATTATTTATGGTTAAGAGTATTTCTCCACACAAAGCCGGCAGGTTACAGATAACTAAGAAGGTGGGAAGACTTCCTCCCTGGAAGACACTAAAATAGAAATGCCTTGACTTCAGTTGTCTCAGCAGTCCTGCTGGCTTAAGGGGCCAAGGGAGTATTCCATTGCCTAACCATAGGTGCCTGTAGCTGTGTTAGATAACCTCTGTATCCACAAGATCTGCACCAGGCTAGCGTATAACACAGGCCGTGCATGAGATCTGTGCCTTTTTTAGGAGAGGCAGGAGCAGACTGGGGACAAAACCTGAGAGCATTAAAGCATAGGTGGCTGTGATTAGGCAACTGACTTCCAGCCAATATGTCTGCGGGCTTGGGGCCGTGCTGTGCACTGAACGACTGATGATAACTGCCTGCCACGGTAAGACAAAGAAGGGGCTGTACAGCTATCTGCAGCAACTTGGAGCATGTGTAACATTTCACAAAAACAAAGCTTCTCCACATGAGTGGAATACTAGGATAGAGCAGCCATGTTCTCTTCCCTAGGCAAGAAGAGTTCATTTTAGGATTTTCCTTTGGTTTCCCATACTTTGTTCTCATGCCGCTCTCATAAAACATGTATTGTTTTTCTTTTCTCCATGAAAAATAAACATCCTAACCAGTAAACAGATCAGGCAGTGAAGCTGGATTCAAAATAATCCACTGTGGGAAGCCCAGCATAGGGAAAAAAAAGTCTTAGCTAGAAATGTGATATTGCTTTGAATTGTTCAGTTTGCACATATCTGTCTCAGCAGCTGCTATTGTATGAAAACAGAGCTGTCCCCCTGCCTGCTGCATGCCCTGAAGAGCTAGTGCTGCGTTAGCTCAAGGGATCAGTTTTTGCACTCGTAGTGCAAAGGGATCTGTTCCTGCTGGCAGGAAGCTCTAAATGCCACAGGGCTGAAGAATCCAGAGTCTCTGAGTCCTGTTAAAATATGGGCTGTCTGGATGTTGTCCTGTCAGAAGTGGAACAACCTATAGTTTTCTCTTTGGTACTATAGATGGCTGGCTGGCTGAAAATGTGGTGAAAAAACACTGGTTTTAATAGTGAAGGCATAGGTGGGAACAGATGTCATAGTCCTTTCTGCTAGTCCCTTCATTTCAACATTCCCCACGTTACCTCCCGGATCATGAAGCCAGTTTGGATCAGAGGCAAAAAAGCCCCACCAGGATTCTTGAAATTTTAATCCACTCTTCCCTTACTCTTGCTGCACTCTGATAGATCTGAGTTCTGAAAGTTCTGAAGCTGGAAGCTCGTCCTCTGTCTGTCATCCTGCTTCCATCTGAGGCCTGCCGGCGATGCTCCACCAACGTAATCTGTGGCAGGCACTCTGTTGTTTCTCCATGTTCTCAAAACAAAGAGGAATCTGGCAGCCCCTTGGTTTTACGAGCTTGAGTACAATTTGCTGTTAGAATTTGCTGTATGATCACACACTGTGACTGGAGAGGAAGATGACTAGGCTTGCGATGGTTTCAGTGGCAGGCAATGCTACAGTCTTGTACTAGATACTGTGACCTCCTGCACAAACCCACTGCTCCCTGGGAGAGACAGTTCACGTGCTCAGGGGGAAAGGAGGTGAGAGTCTCGGTAACTGAATTACAAATTTCTTAAAAGCTCCGTAGATATGTATCTCATATCTTCACAAGATTTCATCATAGGTCTGATGAGTTCACAAAGTTTTCAAAGGGCTAAAGCTTTCATGTCTAAGTAGCTGCCACTGCTGGGAGAAAAAGGTGCAGCTGGAAACCAAGTGGTCCCATGGAAACTGCAGATAGGAATAGCTGTAGTGGGTAAGAGCAAAGATTCTCTCTCTCCGTGTGTCCACTGCCTAAAGCCTTTCCCTGAGACCCTGATGAGCCTGCATATCACTTCAGCAGGCTGAGAGACATACAGCTAGTCTGCCTCTAAACCAAGCCTTGGAAATCTGTGTGCATGTGTCCCATTCTCTCAATTTCCTCACCTTTGTGTCCCACCTACGCAGAAAATGGCAGGACCCATCAAAAAGCTGAAGGGGTCTTCCACTGAGACAACCTTTGTAAAAGCATTGAGAATTTTGTGCATCTCAGGCTGGGCTGAGACAAACAGCATCGCTCAAACCTACAGTAGTTTTGATGACCAATGTCTTTTACCTCATGTGAGTAAAATAAAAGCTTTGGTATCCTTTTGTGGTTGGCTTCTGCTCTGCCCCGTGACACAAACCTAGAACATACACCTATGGGGTAAGAGTTTATCTTAGCATCTCTGGAGAAAGATCAGTAATTTAAAGCAATCTTGACGGAAAGCAGTGTTATCAGCATGAGTCAGGGAGACCTTTTGAGCACTAATTCATTGTCCATGTAAATGCTGAGATTCTGGTGCCATGAGGAGGTTGCTGATTGCTGAAACTATTCCTTTCAATTTCTCTTGCTGCAGCTGGGAGATTTTTAAAATGTTCCATATGTGGAAATTTATGTAAAACTGACACTGTGTGACTCTGCTGCACAGTGTGTCTGGAACATCTAAATAATGATTTTAATTTGCAGACGATCCTGCATAGGGTGTGCCAGGACATCAGCAATGACTGCAGTGAGAAGTCTGTGTCTGAAACATGCACCTAATAACTCTTTTTGCAGCAGTTTTTAACACTGAGCTTATGCAGTCTGTGGCAAGGCTGGAGACTGCGAACATATTGCAGTTATTACAGACCCTGAAGTCCAAGTTCCTTTTTAGACACGTCACCAGTAATGCGTTTTAATCAAAAGTATTTTAGTGAAGGAAATTGGAATCATCTGGACATGGCTGGCATCGTGTTCTCTCAAGTGGGATTTGTTTCCTAATTCCCTTAATGATCTTGATATCAATACTTTGTGATGAGCATGAAGAACACTAAAGACCCGTAATGCAACCATTAGCACAGTTTATACAGCAGTGTTACTGTCCTTGGCTTTGTTGCAGCAGCAGAATCTTCAAAATAGGTCATGAAGCCATAGGGCAGCTATGAGAATGGGCAGAATGCTGTGAAAAGGCCACTTTGGGGCGCAGAGCTTCCTTCTTTGCCAGTGTTTAAGTAACACGGAGTGAATTAATTCACTGCTTTACTGCCCTCAGTTCATCCTGCTGGAAAAAATACCTAGGACAATAGTTTGGGACGTGGGGTGGGGAACATGGTGCAATGGTTCCCCTCACCCTGTAGCCAGTCTCAGAAGCAGGATGAACACAAAATTACATTTTAAAGAAAGGGAAAAAGTAGGTGAGAAAGGTGTAGCGTGTGCCTGAGTGTCTGTTAAACAGCCATCATGCCAGAGGACCTGGTTTTCACACAGCTCTGGCAGTCACAGCTTAAGCTGAACACAGTACTTTTTTGCCTGTCTTTCAGTTTATTAAAAAGTGACCAAATTTGTTCAAAAGTTGTTTCAAAAGTCAGGCTAAAATACAGCAGGAGATGTACAGCTGACACAGCTGCAGTGACAGAAGGGAACGCGATACGCTCCTGTAGGCAGCGCCGTGACACGGATCATTACGTGCTTGCTCCCAGAGCTTTGTGATTTGAGCATGTGGATCGATGCTGTGGCACACAAGATTTCCTGTACAAAACTCAAACAGCTCTTTCCTTTCTCACCCCAGAGAGCATTCTGTGTGTTATGTCAGTAGATAAAAGTGATAAAAATATAAAATGTAGTACTTGGAGGCATAGAAGGACCTCAGAATAAAGCCCTGAATCTGTTCCAAGGTAGGGAGGAGGAGAGAGGGAGTTATAACTTTCTCCATCTTTTTTTTTTTTTTTTTTTTTTTTTTTTTTTTCTTGATTTTGGCTGAGGAACAGAATTTAAGGAAGAGTTTGAATTCTCTGTCGTAATTAAAAGCCTGGGAAGAGCTTCTTTGTATGCTTTTAAAATTTGATGCAGTTGAACAAATTGCTGTTTAGGTCCCTAAATTGTCTGGCGTTTGCTCATGCTAAGGCAAATTGTGGTTTCATTTACTTTTGACCCCAATACCTTGTGAAAGAGTATGTTGCTCTCGACCAAGTTTAAACATTTGCATCTGCTAAATATGTGTAGTAAGTATAATGGTCTGTTAAATTAAGCTTGAATGTATTCAGAATATGTTAATTTACTTTGAATAAGTAATTATCGTTTTGCCTGAAGCCTATCATTTGGATGCTGCAATAATTAGGGTGCCCCTTAGGTATTATCATAGAACAACACAGAGCAAGTAGGTAAGAAAATTGCTGGGTAAGAAGAATAAGCTTATACCTTGAAGAAGATGATACTGGGTTAAATGTAAAAGATGCGTCTCCATAAGCAGACAGGATTTAAATAAATTTCTGGAGCTGATTCAACAGTGGCAGAATGACAGAGCTCCTCTCAGAGAGCAGCAGTCACAGCTGGGTGGCTGGAGGCAGCAGCGGGCAATGGCCCATGGAGACAGTTGGGGGCAGCCGCTCGTTGCAGCGGATGGAGCAGAAGAATCCGATGGCAGCCTGCTAATGTGCGTCTGGTAAAGAGAATAGTACACATAAATGGGTCATAAATAGATGAGATCAGCCCCAAATAAATGATGCGAACGTACAAACATCCTGGTGTCCGCTGGCTGGGAATGGTGTGAGTCTCCCTCTTGTTTACCCGCTCCAGGAGGCGTACATCACTGTGAGGCACTGAGATCCGGGCAGCAGGTTCCTACAAAACTGCATTATGGCCTGGCAAGCAGTTTATGACCATAGTTACCCACACATATAGTAAAGGTGCTTTTTAAAATAAGCTTTTCACTCTGTAGACGTTGCTTATTTTCCCACTGGAGTCCACTGAGTGTCTGCAGAAGAAGGGATACCTGCAGAAACACAATGTGAGGGGATGTATGTCACACAAACGTGAGGCACCGTGGAGCAGCAGGGTAGGGATCACTGTGTGCGGAGCAAAAAAGTCAGCAGACCAAAACGAGTTGCCTTTGGGCAAGGAAGCAGCTCCTGTTTCTTCTCTGCCCCTGCTTGCAAGAGCCAGGATGTGCCTTTCCCGCTATGTCCAGGGGTAAGGCACAGGAATATCGGAAATGACAGGAAGGTGGGTGGTCAGGGACTGCAGCCATGAGTTGCTAAAATGGAAGGTGTTTGTGTGGGACATGTTTATCCTTTGGAAATAGATGCATGAGTCTCCTTAGAGTTCTGGGTGCCTTGCCCAGCCCGTTCCCTCCCCCTAGTTAAGGCTTCAGTCCTGCCATCGGCTGGACTGCTGGACGGCTGCTCACTTGAAAGCAAAGGCGTTATGTGCTCAGAGGCTGCTCAGCATGTGTGGGCTGTGTGTGCACACTTCTGCACCGGGAGATCGTGGGGCAACACTTGAGGAAAACTACTGGTGTGGGCATAGGGAACTTCTTTTAAGATTTGTCTGTAAAGTACCAACTGCATTTCTGACTATAAAAATAGCAACTGTGCCCTTTGTATACGTGACTTTAAGGGCAGCATTTGTCTTACATTAGTATAATAACTACTGTCTTTGCATTCTTAGTGTTGCAAGAATAGCCAGAAGGCATTCAGCCTGCATGAAGCCTGCATGAGAGATGCTGTGTTCTCCATAACATGTGGTAAAGTCCACTATTGTTTCTGGAAATCTTTGTACTTTGAATGCATCATTTAGCTGCCTGATCATCTGTGTGCATGATAAACTGTGTGCTTTTGACTACTCTTTTATAAAATGGTTGCTATGAAAATGCAATGGCCTTTTATTTTATTTGGGCAACAAAGTGGTGTATGGCGAGACACACCCATTTCCCTGCTGGGAAATTACCGGGTGCTGTACACCCCGGAGCTGGCTGTGTGCTGTGACTGTGCCTTTGCCGTTGTTAACGCACCACGGGCATCTCAGAGGGCACAGGAGGACTAAGCCCTTCCGTTGCCCCGGACTGTGCTGCGCTAGGTGCTCTACAAAGGCAGTTTGAGCATCTCCCAAGCTTCAGCCTCTGTAGGTGCCAAAGGGCACGCTCCTTATCCCCTCGGGGTTCAGATGACCTACGTGTGGGTTTCCAGCTGGCATCTTAGTGGTGAGCTGGTGGGACAGGAGCCAGATTAGGGCAGCACAGAAGAGAAGCTGTTCACACAGCCTCGTTTCAGGGCCTGCCCTCTCAGCTCTCTGCACGGTGAGGCCTTCCTCCAGAGCCACACCATTTTCACTTTGCTGGGTTTTTGGCACAACCTGGGCCTGGCGGAAGACGCATGGCAGCGCTGCCCCATCTGTGCAGTCTGCGGGGTGGGTCTCAGGACAACCTCCACTTGTGTGAAATGAAGCCGTGCTCAGCGTTAATCTGGTGTCACAGCCGAGCGCCTCCAACTTGCTTTGCTCAGCCACAATAGCTGGCTGAGCCCACTAGGCTTCGTCTAGTGAAGGATACACGACTGAAAGATGAAAACAGGGCTTGTTAATTGCCAAGCCACCGGAATCAATAGGGAGCTCTGCATGCTACTTTGCGTGGTCTCCATGGACCCCATATGAAAGATGAAGGCAGCTGTGACCTCGCTTCACCACCCTTGCCTCAATCAATAGCGACCAGCTTTTAAAGTCCCAAAAGGTGTGATTAAGCCTCTGCTGCATGAAGTTAGCATTTCTTACCATGCAGCCCATTGTCCAGAATGAAAGGGCCTAAAAGCCCTTATACTGTGAGGGTTAATGACCAGATGTCCCTGGAAGGAAGCCCATCAGCCCTGGCCCTCAGTACCAGGAATTACTGCAGCAGATTTCGTTCCTCTTTGCATCCATGTCTTAGCTTCAGTGAGTACTCCACTTGAGTAAACAAGTGTATGTGTGCAGGACTAGACCCAGAGGTGTTGTGGGAGAGCACTGGAAGGAGAGTTGTGTTCCTCATTTCTGTGGCATGGAGGATGCTCCTAGTCAATGACTGGAAACATCAGAGGGTTGCAAGTTCAAACCCTTCCATACCCAGGAGGAGGATTGTGCGTGTTTCTGGTCAGTATATCCAGCACTTTCTCTGGACTAGTCCCTCTTATGAAGTGAGAGCTTGCATGAATGTGATAGTGGCCAGCGAGGCTTAAATCAGACTGTCCCCTTGTAAAAGCAAGGCTTTAATAACGCACGAACAGGATGATAGCAATGTCTGGGGGAAAATACTAAGGACGGGTTTGTGATTTGCAACAGCAGATGCACAAGCACCTTTAACAGGAAGGCAATGGGCAGTATTGTTTGGAGAAATTAACAAGGAAAGCAAAAGTTTTTTCATATATGACCTACGTAACATGCAGATTCAGCAGTGCTAATACTGACACATCACGCTCCAAGGGCCGTGCCAATGTTGCTCTTTTCATGCAGAAAGCCACCAGTACATATGCCAACTTAAAAGGATCCTTTAAGCAGCTGGCCTTCCTACTTGCATTTTTCTTCCTTCCCCTCTCATTATTGATCCCAGAGCTCAAGAGGCAGTGAGGACATCTCACTCCAATGCTAATACTGATATCTTGCTGTCCACGTGGGGTATTATTGACTGTATGTTACTCCACACAGTCGGACAGGGAATTTGGTTAGCACAGTAAAGCTGGGGTCTGTGGTGATTGCTACGGTGTCATTATCAATCTTCTGTCATGCTCTTGCAGTTGCTAATTAAGGCTTTTATTTTACCTTAGCTATTTTGCATGTTAAAATTCTGAAAACCTCCGAAAAATATGTATAAACCTCTGGTGCCTGTAGCCAGCAGCAGTTTTGCTTTTGGAGAAAGAAAAGCCCTTTAAGGCTTCTTCTCCACAGTCTGTGCCTTTGCAGGTGAGTTTGTGTGTAAGAACAGCTCGTTAGGGATTTGCTGCTCAAGGATGGAGGTAGAAATAAACTTTTTCAGGCACAGATGAGTCTGTTCATAATTCAGTTTGAGTGCGAGATTAGTTTCCTCTGAAACGCAATCAAAAAGCACTTGCTCACAATCTAGGTCACAGCAACGAAGGCTGTTGGAGGGACTGACTGAAGGCAATAGGAGTGAGGCTGAAATTACCTGTGTCCAACCGCAGCCTGAGTCTCAGCCAGATGTCTGCAAGGATAAATATTGTGTGGGGACAGAGGTCTGTACCCATGTAGACTCTGTAGTGGGAAGAAACCGAATTGCATGTTTAATCAAGTCCACACAATGACCTCGTAATTGTTTTACCTGTGCTATTGCAAACAATCTCTGCTTCTACTCTGGCTAAAGTATGCTGAACGCTCATTTTCACAGCGAGCTCATACTATGATTTTTCCTACAGTTTTACTTCCTTATCCTGAATGATAGATTTGTTCTCTGAGCTCAGTACCATGAACCAAACCTCGATACAGATTATCATGACCAGCAGATGATGTGAAACAGAAAGTCCGGCTAGACTCATTCAGCATAAACAAATATTTTGAGGTGCATTGCTCAGACAGTGATTAGTTTGCCAGCTGTAAGTGGAGCTACAGAGGAAATGAAAAAGATGGAGTATGCTGAAAACTGCAGTGGGACAGAAACTACATCAGGGTACGCTGATTCATAATGCAGCCGGGAAACGGTGGGGTTTAGACTAGGATCTGCTGTGTTTTAAGATTCTTGCCTCTTTGAGAGCCAGCCCATCTGTGAGATGCTTTTTATGTTGTCAAGTCAGCAGTGGAATGGAAACTTTATTTTTTATTTTTTATTTTTTATTTTTTTTATTTTTTTTTTTATTTTTTTTTCAAATAGGCAGGAGGACGGGGGAAAGGCCTGCATAAAAACAAGCTCTCATGAGAGGAAAATATTGTATGTACCTTCTCAAAATCCTTCAGGATGCAGCTGCAGATATTGAAGACAAATGGTTGCTTGAAAATGCCAATAAAGAGAATAATGGAAACAAGCTATGCCTAGAATTGACCTCAGCTTTAGATCCTGAGAGCAACAAAGATTACAGCATAATGGGGCCTATTAATGCACTAGGAGGCTGAAATATACAACAGCTAGAAAGGTAAAGAGTTATTTAGAATCTGAAAATGATGCGTACAAAAGTCTGAGGCGGCAAATCATTGCTGAGATCATGAAAACACGAACATAGATGCTGAATAATGGAAGTACACTATGGCCTCACTGCCTTGTTTTGCAGGTAGTATGAGGAGCGTCTCTAGTGCCCTCTCCCAAATGAGATATCTCAGCGAACTGTATCAGGTGGAAAATAGTCACAACATTTTCAGAAATACAATTCTTTTTGCCAAGGAGCATCAGACTCCAAACCTTTCCTGTCAGCGATGGAACTCTAGCCAGGAAAATCCAGTAGCTTTAGCGCAGGGTTTTAACTGTAAAAGCAACCACTTACAGAAAGCATCCCAGTAATTTGGGCACTCAACAATATTGTGAGAAACATCAGAAAACTGGTTCTAAATTACTCGTCCTATTTCAGATGATGCTGTGAGCTTCAATCTGATGATATGGAAGGTATCTGCTTGTGGTAAGAGCTTTTTGATGGCATGGAGATCTCTCCTAAGGCCTAAGAAATGAAAAGATCAGAGAGAAATTAGTATAAACGCTTCTGAAACAGAATAGAATACTAGTCCCCTTATCACTTCACATCTATGCATCTGATATGTGGCAGGGCAGGAAAGTGTCCAGTTGTCCCACTTCATCTGCTGTTGAAGAATCCTTGGGACACAAATTCCCTGCAAAGGAACAGAAAGAACATATTTTGAGCTAGCAGTTCTAGAGAGGGGACTGAGAAGGTTGAAGGATGGGACACAACAGATAGGAAAACAGAAAGGTTGGTTCATTTCTGTCAAATTCATCACAGGTTTCTTGGATGCTAATGTGGGCACTGTCTGAGTGTGGGTAGGCCTGTTCTAAGTACAACAAAATACAGGTTGTCACTGGGGTCTGCTGAGAGCAAGGCTGTAAGTGTACGGGGCGCACACACCATTGGAGCAGTGGTACTTACAGAGCAGTGCTGAAACACAGCTAGCAGCCTGTATTTATTAGGTTAGATCCCTTATCCAAGGAGACCTTACGTATATCATGGGTGTCTGTGATCTCCCAGAGAGATATCAACTACTAACTTTGCTAGGATGGCTTAGGAATGATCCTGTAGCCCTTCATGGTCTCTCTTCTCATATGCTATTGAGAACCTATCTCACACCTGCCCTTGAAACCTCAGCCTGCTCCCTTTTGAACTCGCCCTGGTCGCTCACGTAGACTTTCTAACTACACATCTGTAAAAATCCCCAGAGCCACAGCATCGTCCCTCGTCAGGAAAGCCTCCTGTGCCAGGGAGTCTGTGACACACTGGGCAGTGCTGCGGCAGCAGAAGGGCTGTGCTGTGCCACTGCTCCTGACGGCCGCTGGTACTCGGGGCTGGTACCCCAGCCGTCTGCCATCTCTCAGATGCTAAAGCTGTTGCAGCAGGAGCAGCCTCTGTCCCACACGCACATCCATTTTACAGCGGGGCCTCTAGTTGGAGGCAGCAGTCCATTACCTCTAAACAGAAAAATACCGCTACCAAGAGAACAAAGGCTTTCAGCTGAGATTAACATTTTATTGCATAGGCGGTAGGTATCAAAGGGCTTTATGGCTCTTCTGGAGGCACTTCAGTCCAGTTGGATTAAAATCAGCACAGCTGTTCCCCAACTGGCTATAAGAATGCTTCCAGCAAGCGCCACATCCTGCTGTCGCTGTCCCTCTTCTGGAGGCTGCGCCATCCGCTCTGCTCAGCTCAGGCTTGCTCTTCCTCTTCCTCCCCCTCCTCCTCCTCCTCCTCTTCCTCACCTGGGGGTTTGGTTCAGGCCTAGCAGCCTTCATCCCAGTGTCTTCATCCCAGTGTCCTCCCTGCACTTCCCAGCAACAACCTTCAGCATGAAACTGAGGGGAGTGGGGCATGGGATTACCAGTAAACAGAATGAAATTGCCCGAAGGAAGCGATGCTGTGAGGATGGGAGATGTCAGGCTCCTCTTGCTCTCCTCTTCCCTTGACATTGGGCTTGTAGCCAGCGACTCCTCACCTGCCTCGGGGCTGCCCAGCAGAGGCAGCAGGGCAGGTACTGCTTTGTATGGGCCGCTCTGGAGGTGAGGTGGTGAGGACTGCACAGCCACCACCGACAAGTTGTTTCTGCCTCTGCAGAAAACTTTGGTAGCAATGCAGCGAAGAAGAGGGGCAGAAGACTCTGGCCTCTGACCACACCTGGAAGCGGGCAGTAGAGTGTGTACATTTAAAAGGGAATAGATGAGAGGCCCTGTGCTGAAGAGACCAGGACAGCAGGGCTGGAGCAGCTCCTCTTCTGCTACAGAGCTGCAGATGGGGGATCCTGGCGGGAAGCAGTGACAGAGGTGGGTGCGCAGTTTGTCTAAGCTTCTTTGATTGCTCTGCGATGCGCTGCATCAAATGAGACTCTTGCTGTGCTCTAGCCTGGATTTCACTCCATCTCTAGGATGCAGATGCCATCTGCAGGAGCCACTTGATCCAGCCTCCTGGAGGCCACAATAGCTGTGAAGGGAAGATTTAATTCTAGCAGCTCAAGAGGCATCAGAGAGGAGACTGCCTGCATCCCGAGAAGGAAGCACAACCTTGTTTGTGGCGTGAGCTGCAATGGCAGGTGGCAGCCAAACTGCCCTCAGCCAGGGGCTGGGAGGGAGACCGCTTGGCTTGGGCACACTCCTGTTTTAGGTCGTAGTGTTGGTTTGCAGGTCTCTCCTGGAAAAGCTTTGGGTTTCCTGCCTCCAGCAAACATGTTTGATAGTGTTTAGACAGGAAGACTGGAGTCCCCCAGATGACTTCCACCCCTGAATACCTCTTGAGTTCTCCTAAATGCACAGGTCTCTGGGACTCTGAGCTAATCATGACTTGAGGACCATTTTCTAACAACATGATATGGTGTTCTTATCTCAAACTAATACTCGGCTTCTACTAAAGATGGGCATGGTTTTGATTGGTTGCTAGCTTTATGAATTGGATTTTATCTTGCTGAAAGCCTCATTCACTTGCTGTGAATGAGCCAGGTCCCACTATTGGAAAACAAAATGCAGAAAGTGGCTTGTCCTGCTGTGGAGGTTTTGGTGGATGACTGAAGATTGTCAGGTGGGCATAAGCTGTCTTCATATTAGAAGCATTTACTAACAACCAGCAGTTAAAAGGAGGTTTAATTCTGTCCATACTCCCCTTGTGCACTAGGGAATTGCAGTGCCTGGTGCTGAAGGGCACAACTTTGCAATCATTCCTGCCAACTGTCTCATTAAATAGACCAATTTTCTCTGTTGTGGGTGTATGAAACGTGTTTCCTGCTGGCGTCCCCCTACGAAGGCATGGAGCTGTGGCTCTCTGCGGCCCAGATGTGCCTGGCAGTGGTGCCCACATTTGGCCCTCCTGGCTTTTTTCCCTCCAGCTGTGAGAAATGCACATGGTGGTACTTGCAAAATTAAGAGCCCTCCTGCAGTGAGTGAGGAGAGCAAGCGATTTGGCACTCCAGCACACATGGGAGCAGATGGCAGGTGAGCCCTACCTTCCTGGGAGGGAAAATACTTGTGCCCCGAGGTTTTTGGGGTGAAAGCTCTGCCAGCAATGTCCAGGCTTGTGAAACTCCTGAAGTAAGAAAGCTGAACTGTGCCTCCTCCACAGTTTCCAGCAGCATTTAGGAGAGAAGGCAACAGATGCCATCCATTTAAAACAAGCATGTCAGTAATAACCACAGCCTGAACCAAAACAGATGTCATCTCTATGGCTGTTAAGCCTGATATTTCACAGACTGCCACAAGCACTGGACAGTGTAGCTTGAGGTTCCCCAGTTGCTTGTACTTCCTGAAATGAAGACCTCGTGCTCACAGCTCAGACTCCAGTTAATCTGCCAGCAGCACAGAATATCCCTTCTTCTTCCTGACATCTCTGAGAAAAGATTTTGCATGCTTAGACTCTAATGAGCAACTAGAAAAAGAGATTTTCAGACTCCCAACAATACAGCAGGACCAACAGTACTGTAACCTGAAAATAGATGTCTGCTGTTGGAATAATAAAAGTTTGCCATCTTATTCTTTTATTACGTGATCAGTTTGGAAGTAAGCATGTTTACCCTGCTGAATTTCCCCTTTGGTGCTAATAACCTCTTCACAGCAAGGCTATTCTCCCAGAAACCATTTGGACTATGAAATATACTGAGCCCCAGAATTATGTTTTGAAAAGCAGCTTCCATGACTCTTGAACCTCTCCTTATACTCAGCCAGAACTTGAGAACAATTCACTTGCTATCTGCAGATATTTATAAGACAGCATTATCATCTGATTTACTGAGAGTCTGCTGAATGTTTGGGAGGGGACTTTTAGAGAGGTTTTAGCATTGTGTACATCTGTGTAAATGGCAGCTCTTGTAAGAGATTAAAACAAACTTTTTGACTTCCTGAGTGCCATCATTTCAGAGGAGAATTTACTGAGGCAAATGGAATTGCTATCAGTGAATCAAGTAATAAACACCAGTCTGAGATAATTAATATCCCAGGGGATGAGAAATCAAAGGAGTGTTATTTCTCAGTGGAGCCTAAGCACTGGTGAGGAACTTGATTTTCAGTGTCCTTTGTGGAGCTGGCTCATACAACACAGATTTGTTGCCACACTGTTAGTGTTAGCAGTAACTGCTTTTTCCTCTGGAATTTATTTATTTACTCATTTTAATACTAGGGATTTTGTGTAGGGATTATTAAACAAAATGCATTTGAAAGTAAAGCTTAAATTCATATTCTTGAAAGCTACATGATGGCACTGAAGATACTGCAATACAAACAAATTACAAAAGCTAAGATGTATCTCAAACCATGTGGTATCAAAACAAAATATTCAGTTGGGTTCTTGCTGAAACATTCAACCTGCCAACATGTCAGGAAGCTACATTCTTTGTTCTTTTACAGCTAACCTAATTCCTGCAACTTTGCTGCTGTAGCACAAGGCATGGGAACATGCCGTACATATACATACATACATATATATATATATATATATATTTTTTTTCTTACAGGCTGTCCAATAAAAATTGTATAAACCTTTTCTTTACTTTTTGTTACTAAAAATATGCTAACGTCAAAAGAGCTTTATGATCCTATTAATTAGCTGCCCCAAGCTACAACTTCGACACAGTCTGTGCATAGATTACTCTGTGTTCTACCCATCTCTTAGATTTACTTGTGCATTTTAGACTCCTGATTGATTGGCCTGACATCAATTTCTTAAATATCCTACACGGGTTTCTCAAGTTTTCATTCTTAAACTCCTACATTCTCGCATATGGAAAATAAACGTCAGTTGTTCTGGTTTTCAATCTACTACAGCTAGATACGGAAACTAAACATTATGCTCTTCCCCTAAATATCCCTTACTGCTTTAGACAGAAGAACTGTGTAAGGTTTACTGCATTCAAGCTCTAAATACAGCAGTCACATGAAGCCTTAATGTAGCCAGGATTAAAAGAGATTTGATTCAAAGGCCTGTACTTCAAACTGCTCGACTGATCTGCTTCTCCTGGAGTGGAACGTATGGGAATGGTGTGGCTGCTGCATGGCTGCTGCTGCTATTGCCTTTCATCTGGCTTTATAGAAAGGGGAGAAAGGCACAGCCAGAAAAGTGTATTGCATTACACTGGGTTTTCTCTTTCTTAGCGTGGTCTCTCTTCTTTATTATACTACTATGGGACACAGAACTGAAAGCATTATTTAGCTCAGCTTTTTCTGCAACAGAACTGCTTTATCAGTTTAAAGGTTGAAATACGGTGAAGGACAGTGCTGAAATTCTCGTGTGCACCTTTTGCAGAAGTAGCACAAAGTGCTTCCTTCTATTTGCATTCTCTTCTTCACTAAGACATTTCCATTTAGCCTGCTTCTGTCAACTCCAATTAACTATAAGCCAGCAGTATCTATCCCCATTTTTCTTCTGGGCAAGCCCTTCTTTGAATTTGATGTTAGACTCCAGCTGGGAAATGGAGAAAACATTTTGGAAACTGCAAAAACACCTTTCTTTTTAGACAGTCACATAACCTTAAAGGACACCCTCATTCTCAAAGAATCACACAGAATGCAGTGGGGTAACCCAACTGCTACTAAGCAAAGAGAAAAATATTCAGTACAAATTAAGACCAAACACCAAGTGGCCAAACATTGTGTTAAATCAAAATATATATGGGATTTGCTGTCAAAAAATCCATCTGATTTGATGGATTTGATGTTTCTTTCATGTGAGAAAGGAACTTAAAAACTAAGCATTTGATAATAAAGGATTTAGCACGTGAACAAGAAATAGAGCAAAGTCAGACTTCAGCCAACAGTGGAAGAAAACCAGAAGTCATTTTGCCACTGGCACCCTGTAGACTCAGCCCTGTGAGACTAGAGGTTTCCTTCAGAAAGGAAAACAAGTGGGTCAGCGATGGTGCAGAGCATCCCTGGAGATGCATCTTATCTGAATTTGTCAAGAGACAAAGCTGCCATCGTTTGTCTGCCAACGCTTCATCAGCCCCTCGTGTCCCTCTCAGCACTGCCCCCCGAGGCTCCTGCCCACGTCCCCCATCCCCAGGAGCTAGCGCGTGGACAGCACATGTCACAGCCGCCTGCGCTGGGGAGCAGAGGGTGGCCAGCTGCCCTTTGTGCCGAGGAACAAGGCTGCAGCCCTCCCTGTTTGAGCTTTTAATGAAAAATGACTGCACTGATCCAACAAGGGCAAAAGCTATAAACAAGATGCCGCACATAAACAATCGGTCTGAAGAACCAGACAGCTTTTGGCATCGTGAACTCACTCTATGGAGTGGAACTGGTGGAGCTCCCCTGGGCAGATGTCTCAGCCAGATCCTTCACCATCTTCCCTCCTGCTGCCCCTGCTCCCTCAGCGATAATGCAGACAGTGCTGCGACCTGGGACAGGCAAAAGGATGCCAGAATTACAGTTGCTCGGATGACTTTGAATAAAACTTTTGCAGTCAGTGCCTCAAGTCATTCTGTCACAGCTCAGGACGTCAGTGTCAGTTTAGGTAAAAAGGGATGCAGACAAAAGGCAGTCTGGAATCAATTAGCGGCCGAGCCCCAGAATCTCCCTGGCAGCCTTCCTGGGTGCCTGAGCCTGGTGGCAGCCTGCCGGGGGGATTCGTGCCCCCGGTGCTGCCAGCGCCTCGCGGCCGGGAGAAACCAGCGTTGGTGGATGTGGCCTCACTGCGCTGCGACAGGCACCAGCACCGCTGAAGTGAAGATCAAGACAAAAATATTCCACCCCCCAGCATGAAGGAAGGTCGTAATTTGAAAGCAAGGAAAGAAGAAATGGTGAGGTATGACAGGAAGAAAACCTCCGAAGGAAGGCTAGAAGGAAGGCTAGCATCAGAGGGCGGAGCGGCTGCACATGGCGCCTGCCTTTGCAGGGCGGGCTGGGGGAGTGCCCGCGTTCTGTGAGCCGCGTTAGCTTGCTGGCACGTCAGAGCGGTTTGTCATGTTACCGTTTATTAAATAATACGGATGAAAATAACGTGACATCGGTTGCTTTTGGCTTGATTTCACGCGTAACGGTGAAATGTACAGTTCCAAACGTTTCTGGGACATTCTCACTGCCTTTCTGCCTTTCTCCCTGCGGCCGTCAGCCGTTAACCGCCAGCCCCCCGCCGTTAGCCGCGGGCCGTCAGGGTGAGGCCGGGCCCCGCCCCTGGCGCCGCGTCACGTGATGCCACCCAGGGGCGGTGGCCGGTGGGCGGTGCCCGCGGTGCCCCCCGTCGGGCAGCCCCGCCCCTCCGCCTCCGTCACCGGCCCCACGGGTCCCGCGAGAGCGCGCTGCCCGCCCTCCCCTTTCCCTTCACTTGCCCGCTTCCGCCCTCTCCGCGACGTCTCGCGAGACCCCGCGCCCGTTTCCCTCCTGCGCCGCGGCGGCTCTCGCGAGCGGCAGGCGGCCGGGCGGGGCGCGGCGCGGCGTAGTCTCGCGAGAGCCGTGCGGCCCCGCCCGGGCCCGCTCCCCCCGGCGCCCCGCTCCCCCCGCCGCGCTAATATGGTCGCCGGCGATGGACCCTGTCAGGCCAGGTCAGTGCGGGCGGCGCGGCGCCGACACGACTGCGCCCTGGGACCGGCCTCCTCTCCGCCCTCCGCACCGGCGGCACGGGACCGAGCGCGGGGCTGCGCGGCTCCTCAGCAGGACCGGGCCGGGGCGGACCGGACCGGGCCGCGCCGCCCCCTCGCCCTGTCAGGCCGCCGGGCTGCGGCAGCGCTGCTCCAGGCCTGCGGCGGGCCGGGGGCGGCAGCGCCGGTAGCGCCCCCGGCCGCCCGTTGTCCGCGGCCACCATCTTGGGGCCCGCGGCGCCCCGCGGTCCTGCCCGCAGGGCCGGGGCCTGGCGGCGGTGCCCGGGTTAGCGGGGCCGCGGGGCCGCTTTGGTGCTCGGCTTCTGCCAGCTGCGTGCGGCGCGTGCCCCGCGGCGGGCGTGGAGCTGCGGCGGGCGGCGAGTTCCGCGAGCGGCACACAAAGGGCCGGCGGCGGCGGGGCCGGCGCTGCGTGCCGGTGCCCCCGGGAGCAGCCCGGTCACGTCACGCCTAAAACCTTTCTCTCTGCTGCTCGTGATCCGGACTTTAATTCCTTACGCTCTCGCTGTACGCGATCCTCAGGGCTCGGTGCGGTGCGTTCGGTTCGCTAGCGATGGAACAAACCCAGCCCTTCTGGGAACCCCTAGTCTTCTCCAGGAGGCATTTTTCTCCTCACTTAACATCTGTCAGGAGGCTTACTTCTGGCTCTTGCTTGCCTGTCGTTAGCCAAGCACTCAATGATTTATGTTTTGTAGTATATCTGTCTCTTATCTAAGTTGGCAAGGTGCTTTTATTCTGTCCTGTAGATGGTAAACTGAGACAATAAAGGTCAAACGTGCATTTAGGCCTCCGACTATGCTGATGACTCGCATGACCTGTACATACCTAGTAATATTAAAATTCATGTTAGTCACACATCTCCATTGTCAGATGTCCTAATCCACTTAGAAGCTTTTCCATTCATGATTTACTTACAGTCCTAGAGGAACAATATTTTTTTGGTATAATTAGAAATAAAAATCTGGCCTTCTGTCAATTATCAAGCCTTCCATTCTTTCATATCTACATATCTGCAACCTCTTTTTTTTTTTTTTTCCAGGAAGCCCTTACCAGCCCGTAATTGAAGCATTAACAAACTATCCACAAAAGAGGTTCTACAATGTCTCGAAGCTTGGAGGCACCAAGTATGGTAATGATAACTTTTAGCAGTTGGCAATTAGGACTGTACAAGTAGTAAACATGCACCACTTACTGCTGTAAAACATTAGGAGATACAATCATGAATATGTGGGCTCTTAATAGGTATATTTGAAAGCTTATAATTTTATACTCTATTATTGCTTTGTGAAGCTGATTAATAGCTCAGGGCAGGGGGAATAATATTTCATGCAGCTTTTATCATCAAGGGAGAAAGTGCAGCAGGTATCACCAGAGTCTTACTCTAAGACTACGGATCCAAGTAATTTATCTGTTGTTAAAAACGAAGTAACTGAAAACAGGAGTGTAGTGCTTCCAAAATACTTTATTTATTTATTTTTACTACAATTTTGTCCTGTTTGTTGGTATGCTAATTTTACCTTAACAGCATCTTCAGATAGTGGATAACCGTTTACTGAAACATAGCTTTTATCGCAGTTGCTGCGGAAGGATGAGTTCTGGTGGTGTACAAACAAATGCTTAATCCTAGCATGTCATTAGTATGCTATGTGTCACTAAGTGATATGTGCCAAAAAGGCTTTTATTGAGTGTCTGTCTGGTTGCCTCCTAAAAAACAGAAAGCATTTGTGTATGTGATTGGGGGAGGGATAGAGCTGCAGATGGGGAGCTATAGATCACTGTCAGCTGGAACAGGTTTTATTCTTTCAGATAATCAAAGCATACCGTCGTCATTTTCTTAGCTTTCATGTTAAACTCATAAAATAGGTATATAAGGTATATGTTATTACAGTTTTTTGGGATTTTTTTTAGTTGTACTTTTTTTAAGACTATGTTTCTTAACTAAAAATTATCAGTGGATATTTCACTTTAAACCCGTATTTGACAGCAGTAATTACTTGCCTGTCCTTAGAAGGAGAGAGAGGGGAGTTTTTTCCAGGGCAACAGTGGCTGCAGCAAATTTTGTGCAACAGCTTTGTGCTCTTGCAAATTTCTCCTAATGTAATGCTGAAGTTAATCTTTCAGATAAGCACGTGAGAAGGAGGTAGAATGCTTCTGTTCATGGCTTTGTCTGAGAAGCAGCAGTGGGGTGGTAGCAACAAAGCCAGTCAGTTCTGCTCTAGTTTTTCTGAAGGTCCTTGTGGCTGGAGTGAGAATTTAAACAGAAGATACTGCTTTCTGTCTGGATGAGCGTGTAAAGCTTGGAGCAGCAGTGGAAGTAGCTGGAGAAATTTAGAGAAGTAATGTAAATAGAATAGGATAAGAAAGCCTTTCTCTTCCCATGGAGACTGATGTGCAGAAGTTGGAGGCTTCATATCAATTGCATATTGAAAGTATTTAAGTGTAGTGTGGGACAACACTAATAAGAAAACCATTATCTGGAATTGTTCATTGAATTTGTTGCTAGAACACTAATTTTGGCTACTGCTTGTTTGTCCTCTGCCTTGGGGCATCTGACTATAATCTGACAATAAGTTAATCAGATTTCTAATGTAAATGTTGATTAAATTATTTGCCAATTTGCTAAGAATAATCCAGTTTTTCTAGTGTTGAAAACATTAATCAGTTCTGGGTAAAATGGTAACTGTGAAGACTTCGGAATGATGTAGGACAGAAGGGACATCTGGAGATCTAGGCCCATGTCCCTGCTGGCACTAGGGCTAACTGGGAGAGCCTTTCTCACCTGAGCTCCACCAATCTGTGAGGATGGAGATTCCACTGCCTCTCTTGACCCCGTGTTTCGCCATCCGCCCCGTCACATCTTGTCTGTATCCTATCACAGTGTCCATTCCTGCACCTTCTGACTTTTTTGTGCTTTTCCTGGGCATGTCTCAGAGTTAGACTTGACCTTCTCTGCAGTTCCTGTTAGGCTGTAGAAGAGTGCAGTTGGTTCGCTTTGCTTTCCCCTCTCAGAGTGAGCAAACCAGGTCTCTCACCTGTTCCTGTGTGACAGGAGCTGCAGCCCCATAACAGCCCTACGAGGCTCTTCTCCATCTGTGCTTTGGTTTGTTGAGATCTGCCATGTCCTCAGAGGCCCAAAGCTACCCACAGTATTGCAGATAGGACCTTACTGCTAATGTGTAGCGGGGAGAAGTAATCCCTCCGTGGCTGCTGGCTGCTACCTGGCTCAACGTGCAGTTCTTATTGCTGCAAGGCTGCCCTGCTTATTGTTTGTAAGCCAGGAGAAAGCAAAGCAGGTTGGTCCTGGTTACTTGGCTTTTAAGTGAAGTGGTGGCATGGCAGCTGCTTCAGAATAGGTTTGGTGACACTTCTATATTATTTTGATTGACTTGTCTAATTAGACAACAGTAGATACCTGAGAAAGATCCATGATGAGAACAGCCAGCAAATCTTGTATTATGATAGACTGTGGATGAACTTCTGGACTAGGTTGAGATGACCAAATCTTAACTCTTTTGGCTAAAGCCTGAACTTATAACCCTCTTCTTCCAAATACTTAATATTTCTCACAGTTACCAAGTCATTTGTTTGCTTGAATTATAATGAAAAGAACAGTATCTGGAGGAAAATGTCAATTCATCTTTTTTTGTTGTTAGCAGGGAATAGTGACACGTGCTTTTTTTTCTCCTTCTGCTTTTTTCATTCTCATTTCCAGTTTCCTGAACTTCACCATGCGGGAAAGCTGTTGCTTTCAATACCTTAATCCAGATCAGAAGCAAAGTAACTGAAGTTGTAGTTAGTGAAATGTTATCCCTAATGTTTTATGAAATGTTGATTTTTATGGCACGTGTCAGGATGGTTTCAGTTCTTCGTATTGCTGTTTATCAAGGACAAAGAAAATAATGTGACATTAGTCGCTTTTGATTTGATACCTCAAGTAATGATGAAATTTGCAGTTCAGAGATAGTTTTGGCGTATTCTCATTGCTGTTGCCTGTCACCCATTCTGTTTGGTAATCCTGTCTCTAGATGCCTTGCATGCATCTCCTGCTGGCATAGCATACCTCTTAAGTGTCACTGACTTAACACAGTGCAGTCAAGACATTGGTATCTTCTGTTCAAATTCTGTATGATAATTCCTCTTGCTGCAATGTATGCACTCTGCAGCTCGCCATTCCACATCTTATAACGAAGTTCAAACCTAAAAGCAACTAAACAATTGGGTTCCCGTAGCTCTTATCCTTTGAATCCCGAGCAAACTGGACCTCTTTAGAAATGTGAAATTGTAACTTAGCGAAACATGGAAGCTTGGGGCTGTTGCACTAACTAAGTCACTTTCCCTATTCTAGATGTTCTGCCTTATTCTATACGAGTGTTGTTTGAATCCAGTATCCGTAACTGTGATGGCTTCTTAGTGAAAGAAACAGATGCTATGAACATTTTAGACTGGAAGACAAAACAGAATAATGTTGAAGTGCCCTTCTGTCCTGCCAGAGTTGTTCTTCAAGATTTTACGTAAGTGGAGTGTGTGCTTACATGTGTGCATGAAATACTGTGAAATAGCTGTGTACACTCACTGAGTAGTAGGTGTACTTCAGCTTGAAAATAGAAGTAGCAGCTAGCCTTTTGATACTGAAATAGCTCTTTCTAAATAGCTCATGCGCTGCTGCTGCTGTTCAGCAGATATAACATAATTGCATGTGATGGAAGAATAGGAGTTGTTTGTACGCTACCCTGGTTTTAGTGCAGGTTGGTGAGGACGAAGCTGTTGGCCTACAAGGAACGCTTTACAGGATAAGTGCCAAAACACAGATGGAAGTGACAGCATTTTGACTGTAGCCAGATGGCTGGCAGTTCATTGAAATACATAGTTTGTGCTTGAGACAACTGGAGATAACTATTGCTTGCTCCACAAGAATATGTAACCCAGTTCAAAGCATGAATAATAGATTTTTAATAAGTCTCTTAATATATTAACATTCTGTGATTTGAGTGTGGCCTAGCTGAAAGGACAGTCCTTCAGCAACTTGGAAATACTAAATGCAGGATGTCTTGAGGAATCACTAAGTGTTTATGAAGAAGTGAGGGAATTAAAAAAAAAAAAATTGTGATAGTAATAATAAAAAAGTAACTTCTGTTTAGCAAGCAAAACTAAGAAGACTGGTATAATACTGTGTTCTCCATTCAGTTTTGTACTTCAGCTACTCTTACGTATGTAATAACAAGGGTATGAGCTTCTATAAAAATACTGAGCTTCAGAAATGACTGGTTCTGTAAGAACAGTAATACATGCTAAATTATTAAAACGTATAGCATGAGCGCTGTTTGCAATACAAGATTTTATAAGGTAATAAGCATCTGAAAATGATGTACATCACACTTCAGAAGCATAGCAGGACAAAAGAGCAAATATAATTATTTTCTTTAAGGTGTTCTATGCTTTTTGGTATGTTAACTTAAAGTATGCCATTTGTTGTTGTGAATTAGTACCAATTCCATTAAATTATAAAAATATTTGGACTTCTTTAAAACTTAGAGAATAGAAAAACAGGGTTATATTGTCTGAAACAGAACTCAAATAGGTAGATATAGACGTAGAAAGAAGCTTCTTTATATTTTAGAGCATTAATGTCTGATGTTGCTGTACTACTTTGCTTTTTCTTCTCTTAGTGGAATTCCAGCAATGGTGGATTTTGCTGCCATGAGGGAAGCGGTGAGAAATGCTGGAGGAGATCCTGTGAAAGTCAATCCTGCCTGCCCAACTGATCTCACTGTTGACCATTCTCTGCAGATTGATTTCAGCAAATGGTAACACCTTATTTTTTTGAGGAAATACATGCCTCTATCTGATACTGAACTGTGGGTTCACTCTGGTCTTTGTATTGTCCCATCCCATTAAATCCCTTGTCGTGTCTGGATCCCTGAAAGTAGACTTGATGGTACCTGAAAGAAGAGCAGATAAAAGTAAAAAAAAAAAAAAATAATAAAAATAAAAATACTTTAGGAGGAGAGAGAGAATGATTCTGAGGGGTTATAGACGGAGCTGACAATACAAATTCTGGGCAGGAGATGGCTGAAGTAAGCTGGATCTGTCATGGTTTCTAGAAGATGATCTTTCGAGAATGAGGTAGAGTCTTTGTCATTTTTGCTTTGCCCTGTTCTTACTGATAAAACTTTTTGGAAGGTTAATATAATTTTAAGTCCCTTTTCACAGCTCTGGAGAAATGGCTTTGCAGTCAGATGTATTGAAGGGCTGTAATTTCAGCTCGTAAGTTATGACTGTGACTTTATATAGGTCTTGATTTTGCCACAGATGAAAAACAGTTGTATAGATTTGGGGGAAGAGTGTACTTGGAGTCTGGAAAAGTATTAGGACTAGAAAACTGTCATCCTGGTTTTCTTCTGACACACACTGATGTGATGAAAACAGCCTAGGGCTGCCATGTGCTAGAAGCATAATGCTGCAGAAAAGGAAAACTTGAATTTTATTCAATGTATGCTGAAGTTCCTTTCTAATGCAGCTCCCCTCCACCACTGTTCCCCCTTCATCACGGAGCCTTCCCAAAGGTGTGCAGAACTGTGAATTGCTTGTTCTTTGCTCCAGGCTTTTTCCCCTGAATTTTTAGAATTCACAAACTGGGTATGGATATATGAGTCATAATTCTGTAAACCTTCCAAGTACATACAGGGTTTCAATTTGGTTAATATCTTAGGAGAGTGCAAAGCATGTTGCATATGCAGTTCAGTCCTGTGGTCTGTCTTGTGTCTGAAGAGACAGTGGACTCAATTACATTTGGGCTAGCCTGAAATTTATCAGCAACACCAAGTATTGACAAGAGGTCTCAATGTGCTGCTTTGTAATGATAAATCGGGTTTCTGTGGTTTCACTTCTGGAAAGCTTGCAGGAACTCAGCAGCTGCTGGCCTGTGATAAGAAACCCTTCCCTGCAAGATGGTTTGTGCTGCTTTTTACAACTTCTATCTCCTACTGATCAGAGGCTCATGGACTAAGTTGGGATTTAGACAAGGTATCCTCTAAGGCCATGCAGCCATGCAGTGTTCTGCAGTTAGATAACTACCTATCTTTCTGTGTTAAAGCTGCAGAAAGCAGTGGCTTTACAAATCAATGATTTAGTAAATAATCATAAGTAAGAAGTCATCCATCTTTCTTTGACTTTCTTGACTCTCATGGGGAAACTGAATATCCAACAAATAGTGGGTAGTGTGCCATATGGACTTTATTTTTAAAAAAGCACGACTTGTCTTCTGACAGAGTTGATTAGAGCATAAAATTTATCTGAGCTTTTGAGAATTTGTATCAAAAGCTTAATTAAATAGTAAGTTACATTTCTTTACTTGAAAAAGCTTTGTCATCTTCCTTAATGGATTGTATGAAACATGTATAGTACTACTGTAGAATAAGAAACATGCTTTAGAATAAGAAACATGCCAGTCCAATGCTTGCATGGGGCACTGCCCACCCATTCCAAGTGTAATGCCCTAAGTTTAGCCTTTGCAACATGTTCTTTTTTTAAACATGATATTTCAAGAACGAATTGATGGAGTTACTTGTCTGGTGTTAATCTTTAAGGAAATTCATTGCAGTTCACTTAGTGATTACCCCTCTATACTAGTTAAGTGAGCTTAAATGGTTAGGAACCAAGCAAACCGAATGTTTAAATGATTCTGCTATTTTATATTACAGTGCAATACAGAATACTCCAAATCCTGGAGGTGGTGAGTCACAGAAGCCAGCGGCAAAGCTTTCTCCACTTAAAATACAGCCTCGGAAGTTACCTTGCAGGGGTCAGACTGGCTGCAAGGGGCCATGTAGTGCTGGAGATTCGAGTCGCAACTCAGGACAGTTTTCTGCGCAGATTGAAAACACGCCTATCCTCTGTCCTTTTCACCTTCAGCCGGTGCCTGAGTATGAAAACTTCCTATTTTAATTACTTTCTGTGTTAAGTACTGCCTGGGACAGTTTAGAGAGACACATTTTTCTAAACATGCTTCTGTGCTTCTAGTCACACATTCTGTAGACTGGTTTCAGCATCTAGAAGGTCTGATGTAGCAGGTTTGAGTTAGTCTAAATTACTCTAATTAGTCTAAATTTTTGAGGAGAATTTCAGTAAACAGTGCAGATGGCCATTTGTGTGACTCATGACAGTCATTTTAAATGACATTTTGAGACTTATCTCCTTTTCTTACAAGGGCAGAACTTACTGTGTAAGTTAGAAAGTAAATGTCAATGAAACATTGTTTCATGGCTCAAAGTAAATTTTAATTTCCCTATGGGAGCTTTGCAGGAGTTTCTGGCTCTCAGCCTACACATTACTTTTTTCTCTGTAGTCTCGCAGTCTTTCTGTCACTGAGTTGAAAGTTAGTGTACATCCTGCCTTTGTGTAATGGCACAGAGGAACCTCATCTGTTTGTCTTTGCCAGATTTTCAATATTAACAGATCATTGTGTACTGTTCCATCTATGACAATTACATGTAATCATCCTTCTTTCAGCTGCCACCTCTTTTCTCTGACAGACTATTCAGATGTCTATCTCCTTGTGCCTGACAGGTGTAGAATTTAAAAGCTGATTGTCTTCGTTATTTTATAGATATGCAAATGTTCCTGCTCAGTGCAGGTGCAGTAATACAGAATTAGTGATGTTTTTGGCAATATTGATGTTCCTGGCAGGAAACCAGCAGTAGCATTTGTTAAGCTGAAGGTTGAATGATGACTGTCCCTAAGGGCTTTGCAAAACAATATACCTGCTAACCTTCTGACACTGCAAAGAAGAAAGGAGGAAGGGTCATGGTGTAAAACCAGCCTCTGGAGAACTGAGATTTTTTTTTTCCTCCCTGGTGTAAAACAAGTGTATTCCTTCCTTGTCCACCTTCTCAAAGCGGAGGTTATTGCTCTTAAGTTGTGGGTTATTCCATAATGAATAACAGTATCTTAATATAACTTATAAAAGATAGTTCATGTAAAGAGACTGTACTAATGAGTAATTGTGAATAAAAAGTAGTGCCATAGAGGAAAAATGTACGGATATGGAGAGTAGTTACAATGTCTTAATGTTCTACCCAGTTCGTAAAGGGCTAGTACTGAACATGGAGGGTGTTTTCCACATGAACTGGTGAACACCTTGATTCTTTACGATAGTTGAAATTTGAGGTGTGCAACTCAGCAGAACATTCATTAAAGGAAAAGGATTCCTTACACTGTAGTACATGCTGGGAATAAATCTTATTTTTTGAGATTAAATGCTTGAGGCAAACTACACCTAAAAATAAATTTGTTCTCAGCACAGATTAAATCAGTTATTTTTGACTGTTCACAGAAAGTTTGCTGTAAGGAAGAAATTACCTTTGTTTTAATAAACCACTTCAAATTTTGCTGCAGGCTTAAACAAGTCTTTTATCAAACAAACAAAAATAACTTGTTCTTTTGTACTTTGAAATTATGATAGTGCTAAATTTACTATCTTTCTAGGCCTGAGACAGTATTGAAAAATCAAGAGATGGAATTCGGCAGAAATAGAGAGAGACTTCAATTTTTTAAGGTATGTCTGTGAACTTGCGGCCTTTGCATGGTGTGTGTTTTAGTTGTTTTGAGATCTTGCTCTGTTCTCTGCTGGTGTTCAGGCATTTGGAAATGTCAGGCGCTAATTAAATCTGAATTTAATATATGAACAGGAAATTAGCTAATAACAGGTTTATGGCTTGAAATTTAAAATTGTTTTAAATTGTTAAACTGCAGAGGTTCTAAATGTAGGTGCCACTTAAAGGGGAGAAAATATTTCTAATTCTGATTTGAAAAAGTTCACTATTTGATCTTGCAAATGTGAAGGACTTGCAAATGTGGACAAAGTAGATATTTTAATGTGTTTTAATGAACTCTGTGCTGTAGGTCTCAATGAGCTTTTGAGTAAAAAGTTGGTTTATCCCTATTCATGTTGAAAATCTTCTGGAAGTTAGAAGTGTCAAACAGAAGCTGGTATTGAGGCATTGCTACTCCAGCTAGGCAGCCATGCTAGCAGACATTGTGTTTAATACAAGTCTTCTGTGGCATCAGCATCTTTTTAGTCATGGATCTGCAGGATTAGTATTTGATCCACATCCACTAATGTTGTTTATGAATTCAATGCAGTGATCCAAAAATCTTTTCATAAAAGGAAACTAGGATATTTCTTTCAGAAAAGCTGCAGATCAGCTTGAATATTATTGAAAAGGGGAAACTGCCAAGCTGAATTTTGTTACAAGTCTCCATGGCAGTTTCTTTTATATCTAGCATGCTGAGTTTGTGTAGCAAGACACTTTTCTAAATTACCTGTTCAGTATTATACAGAGATGTAAAACCTGAACTGCAATCTGCTATAAATATTAATGGTTAGGTTCTATTGTCCAAATATTAATCTTAGCTCTGCTTGAAAATTAGTTGCATGAACTGAAAGTTAAGACTTTTGCCCAAAGCACTGCTTTGGGAAGGTAGGTATGAATTATTGACACAGCCTTTAACAGGAATTGGATGAATTGATTCAATTGCTAATCATTAAGAATGCGTAGAATCCAGGGGGCTCATGTAACTCATTGACAAATGAGCAAAAGTCACTTAGATAAACAGTAAGTACTGTTATATTGCATATTAGCTTTGTCATTTTAGTTGTGTTCTAGTGAGAATTGAGTAAGCCCTTTTAAAAATAAATCTTCTTTCTCATTTTGTAAAAATCACAGTGGAGTTCAAAGGTTTTCAAGAATATTTCCATAATTCCACCGGAGACTGGAATGGCACACCAAGTTAACTTGGAGTATCTGTCAAGAGTTGTTTTTGAAGTTAAAGATTTCCTATATCCAGATAGTGTGGTTGGCACAGATTCTCACATGACCATGGTAAATGGCTTGGGTATCTTGGGCTGGGGTAAGTATGCTAAGAGTAACTTGATAGCACTTTGAAAGGCGTACTAAACCGTTCCCTACTAAATATTTCTGTCTCAAGCATAACAAACTGTCTTGAATTGTTCTTCAAAATGTTTTTTGTTTAATAGTAATCTCAGCTAGTATATCTTATCAAGAAGCAACTTGATGTAATTTAAAAAGAAAATAGCCAAAAAACTGTTGGTACTGAAGTGCTTTTTGGACATGCAGTAAGAAAATCTAGAGAAAGGTTTCCTTCCTCATGGGAAACAAATTTAGATGCAGAGTATTTTCTATTAGGTTGTAAAGTCCAGCAACGTCAGCAGTAGTCTTGCTCAATGTCTTTCATGTACAAATATTTAATGGAAAATATCTGCATTTCTTTCTGTAGCCTTTAGGCTTAACAAGAAGAGCTTTATTAGATTTTTAGAACTTAAAAATATTTAATCTGTTACTTAAACTGATGGAAACCAACATAATATTCTACTTCCAGGTGTTGGGGGGATTGAAACAGAAGCAGTGATGCTGGGGATGCCAGTTACTCTCACTCTGCCGGAGGTGGTTGGGTGCGAACTGACAGGCACAGCCAGCACACTTGCTACATCCATAGATATTGTTCTGAGCATTACGAAGGTAAGAGTTCAGTGCTTTCTCAAACCAAGTAAAATGTGTTGTGAGTTCCATCATGGGAGAAGTTTAGATGTAAATTAAAGGCTGGGAGTATTTCTGGTATACCTTTAAACATTCCAGAGTGTTTTTCCTCTCTACTGGTTTATTTATAAGTCCTTTTTTTTTAAAAAAAAAAAGTCTGTACAAGATAGAGGAACACAGAGAAGCCTTAATTCCCCTTTTTTCTTCTATTTACAGCATGTAGGCTTCTTCTCTAGCTTAAACTTCTTCTGGATACCTTTTTTGTTCTAAAATCCTGCTAGACATAAGGCCAATCTATAGTTATAATCTAGTATAACTGAATAATGTATTTTCTGAAGCTAGGGTTTTGCCAGGGTGGCACAAACTATCCTGATTTAGTAGGTGAAAAGCTAGTATCAAAGCATTTAAGAACTTTGATTGCTTTGAAAATATATTCTGGCATAATGCTTTGAGAAGCATCTGTGTGTTCTTGACTAGGAAATCTGAAGAACTCTGCTGCGCATGGAGGTGTGCGTAATCATGTCAAGTTTCAGTCTAGACTTCAGAACTCAGTATCTTAATGGGGTTTGGAGTATTTTTATTTTTTTTTGCATATGTGGGACTTTGTTTTATTTCAGACATTCATGACTTGCTAATTGTGTGCTGTTGCAAGAGGTATTGCTTACATTTTCTCTTGAGATAACAAATGTTGTGTGTTCTTTTAAACAGCATCTTAGGCAAGCTGATGTTGCTGGAAAATTTGTTGAGTTCTTTGGGAGTGGCGTTTCCCAGCTGTCTGTAGCAGACCGAACCACAATAGCAAATATGTGTCCTGAATATGGTGCTATTCTGAGCTTTTTCCCTGTTGATAATGTGACACTGAAGCACTTAAAGCATACAGGTAAAGATGGAATTTCAGGTACTGGTTCATAGTAAGAGTTTCAGATGTGTTAATGCACTTACAGAAAACTCCATACTTAAACAGTCTTCTGCAGAGTTCTGTCTTGGATTTAACTTGCAAAATCCTGCCATACAATTATGATCTCTGTTGTGGGATATACTAGGCTAAAATGTCTATCCTGTAGAATCTCATGGCCTATTTTGTCTCCATGTATTCCCCATATTTAAGTGAGGATGTAACTTTTGCACATAGAACACTGGGGCATTGAAAACTGACTTGTCCTTGAGGATTGCATCCAGTCTGGTTCATTTATCTGATAGCTGATTTATTAACATTGTGTTGTTTTTGCTGAACTGTTTTTTTTAACGTTCAGAATTCTTGTTTTTGAAAGCATGTGTAAGCTTTAAAGTATAAGAAAATTCTCATTTATATTTTCAAGAATATATGTAATATAGAATATCTTCTGTTGGAAGGGACATCTATATATGGAATTAATCCCTTAACCACCTGTAGAATCCTTACAAAATCAACATCTAAAATACTTCTTAAGAAGTGAAACATCAAAAAACTCGCAACATGTTTCTGACTTTCACAATGATTTTTTTTCCTTTGAAAAGCATTATTTCAATGACGTTTTAAGCTAAGGTAGAAGGATGTCCATTCCTTATCAACCTAGAGCAAATACAGAAAGCCACAGGGTAAAAAACAGCAAAAGCTCATTAGCATTAGTAAGCCTCTCTGAAACTGAAGTCCGTTGTTTTTAAGTACTAGTTAAAACATATTTAATACCAAATATGCTTTGTCTGGTCAGCACAGAGCAAACTAAGCATTTTCTAACCGTGGCCAGTAATACGGTATATTATCAACTAAACACATGTTCTGTCTTAAGTCTCAATAGAGGAAAAAATTAATGAAGTTAAGGAAAAAAAATCTGTAAGTTTAGAGCTACAATTGCTAGTGTTGAGACAGCTTATTTTGTTCCTTGATCTAAGAGGGAAGGTTAAATGAATTTGAAAGCAAATAAAGAACAAACAAAATGTATTTTAATTCATATGTCATTATTGAAAGCTCCTAGATGGTGTGTTACAGAAGTGGTGTGCCTTGGAAAAAGGACTACTTTGGATGTTCAGGATGTTTTTGATTGAAATTTCTGAGAGCTGTGTGTTGTTTTTTATTTATTTGACTTTCTCGTGTTTGCATTTACTTAGGTTTTGACAAGGCCAAGCTTGAAGTCATGGAAGCATATCTTAAAGCTGTGAAGTTATTTAGAAATGATGAGAGTTCTTCCAGAGAACCTGAGTATTCCCAGGTATGCTCAAAATTACTTGTTTTCTGTACATTTGTTTCCCATAACGAGTAACAGCTGTTGATTTAAGTGTCTCCTGCTGTAACTTGTATTGCTTTAATGAAGTTGTGTTTAACTCACAATTCTAAATAGGGCATGTTTGCAAAATTTGGGTGGGGGTAGGAGAAAGGGGAAATAATGGTCATTTCAACTAAGAGGAATGTATTTTAATTCCTATCACTCCAAAGTAATTGTGCTAGTCTTAGGGATGGTAGAAAGTTAGGGGATAACTTTTTAAGCAGTTTGAAGAACAGCCTTTTAAGGTTTGGCTAGACAACATGTTTTTACCCCCAAAGTTTGGACCAGATGATCTCAGAGGTCCCTTCTAAGCTGGGCTATGATTTTGTGATTTCTCTGTTTTGTGATTGATAGCCTTGTACAATGAACCATCTTGAAAATGGAAGGCTAGAATTTTAATGTCTCAGAACACTGGTATTTTAAAGAAAACGTGTCCTGGGTGTTTCAAATGAGTGTATTAAATGATGTGGAGCTGGGATTGATTAATGCATGCTTTTTTCTTTTTCAGATAGTGCAAATTAGTTTAAGTTCTATAATTCCATATGTCAGTGGCCCCAAGAGATCCCAAGATAGAGTGGCTGTTAATAACATGAAAAGTGACTTCCAAGCCTGCTTAAATGAAAAGGTTTGTACATCTGATGTACTCTTTGAAAGGTACTATAATCCACACAAGTAAATGTTATTTACTCCTTGCACGCCTGCTGAGCCCTACTTATTACTATGTGAACAGATAATCTAAAGATATTATTTTCTTGCTCAACAAACATCCCCAGGGTAGTAGCTGGTAAATTGTAGGCATGCTCATCATGAGCATAATATTCAAAAATCCTTATTCTCACAATTGAGACTGTACAGAGGGAAACTTGAGTAATGAGTAGCGTAAGCCTGGGAAGTGTTTTATTTTCCATTTGTTTTAAAGAGCTGCATTTTACTTAATTTCCTAAACAGAATTACAAGAAAAAGTCCAAAGCCCATCTTGTGTTAAAGGAGATGCAGAAAGACTTTCAAAATTTGAAGCTACCTAGTGGTCTGGGTTTTAAAATTCTGTTTCATCCACCTTAATTTAGCAAGGGATCTTTTGCTTGCAATGTAATTTGACTTCAGAGGAAGTTATTTCACTCTTAAGCTGGTATTTTTGGTTTTCAGTAAGTATAGGCACCTGCAAATGTAGATAATACAGAAATGCATGGTCATTTTTAATGTTGCTCATTAAAGTGAAGGGCTAGCAACAATATTTGATCAGAAACACCACTTAGAAGTTCCGTCAAAATTCTTTGGCTTTAGCATTTCTGGCTTGTTTATGGATGACAGTGCTGAAGAGTTGGAGGAGCTAGTTTGCATTTAGTTATCCTTTTCAAATTAGTCTTGGGTATGCCTCTAATTCAGAAACAAGCGTTAAATAAAATGAGACATGCTCTTAAGGAACTGTTCTTTTGTGTGTAGCAAGAAATACATGGCATCAACCATCCTTTGACTGGCATTTGTTCACAGTTGTTGCAGAGTTAATGTAACTACAAAGAAAGGGTGAGACTGTTCTATGTATGGCAAGTGAGGTGTGTGAGCTGATGACTTCCAAAATCTGCATAAGGGTTCCTAATGGGACCGCTGAGTATTAGTCTAAAATGGGTGTTCACTTGATCAGGCTGTAATGTCATACTTAATGCATACTTAATATTTACTGACATATTTTTGTTATCTAGACTGGTGTTAAAGGGTTTCAGATTGCAGTTGAGAAACAGAATGACATTGTACCTGTTCAGTATGAAGGAAATGAATACAAGCTATCTCATGGCTGCATTGTCATTGCTGCAGTAATCAGCTGTACCAATAATTGCAATCCATCTGTCATGCTTGCTGCAGGTATGTTTTCTTCAATAATGCAATCTCAAAATCTGTGTCATAAAGTAGTTGTAATAATAGTAATTCAAAAATATTTCTGTTTGGTAGCATTTCAACAGGTTTAGGGCTACCTTCAGGTAGATGCACATTTTGACACAAATTGATGCAGAAGGTGGGCTTTGTCATAGCTTGAACTGCATGGTTAGCAACAGAGTCTGGAAAGTAAATCCAGTTTGCTGAACGATTGCTCTGTGCCTTAACAATTAGGTACTACGTGCTATGTCTTTATAAGATGCAAGTAATTTTCCTGGAACGGTTAAATCTTCTCAGACCTTACTTTGTTTCGTTTAAGATACCTTGTGGCTAAGGCAAGTTTTACTTTGAAGCTGTGCGACCTTTATCAGTAGAAGAGTGCTGTACTGATGGCCAGCTAGAACATGGGAAATATTTTTGTTATAGAAGAGGAAATGGGCACCTACAGAGCAGGAATGAGAGCTAAAACATGAATATTGTTACTAATTAAGTAACTTTATTCAGACAAGTAGTTGCTTTAATAAACTGAAGGTCCCCGTGGCCTTTCTGTGCTTGGTTTAAATAAGCTAGCATCGTGTAAATATTATTTTAAGGGGTATACAAAACATAAGCTGTCTTTTTTTTTTTGTCATGTAGGACTGCTGGCCAAAAAAGCTGTTGAAGCTGGCCTAGTGGTAAAGCCCTACATAAGAACAAGTTTATCACCAGGCAGTGGAATGGTTACACATTACCTCAGTTCAAGTGGAGTATTACCATACCTCAGTAAGCTTGGGTACGTTTTGATTCCTGTTCCATTTGTAATTTCAGAAACATAGTTCACGTGGGTTTTTGTACAGGTTGATAACCATGCTTGCTATTCAGTTTGGGATGGCTAATTCTTAAGCTTGCTAGTTTGTCATTTTAGTTATGTGTTTATTTAGGGTTGTTTCCCTCAATTTTATTCCCATGTTAGAATTTATTATGTGTAAATTTTTACCTTAGCTGAGCTCTGACTTTCAGTAACAATCTACATAGGTGTAAGTATATTCTCAGGATGCACTAGTTCGTATATTTTGAAAGTGGAAGCTGGATGTAAATTCTTCGGGGTGGTCTGTTAATATTCAGCCTGAATTGGCCTTTTCATGCCTTCATGGGGTGTTCAACATGTTTTTGGTTACTTGGTAGAAATAATAGATTAGGTTCATAGTTCTTTAATAGTGTCCAGCTGTGCTCTGTGAGGAACATTACTGCCTTTGCTTTGCCAGTACTTAAGGAGCTGAAACCTTTTGAGGTATTTTATTTGATTAACCTTGATCGGTTACAAAAATTTTCTTGCTTGCATCAATGAGATGCAATGTCTGCCATTAAATTCCTAAAATGCCTAATTAATAAAGGGGAAGAAAAATCCTCTTAGTGACAACTAATAAAAAAGGCTTTTTGCTAACCAGTTGCTCTTAATGATTTAATGTGCTACTTTTTTTTTATTGTAGGTTTGAGGTTGTCGGTTATGGGTGTTCAACCTGTGTTGGAAACACTGCTCCCCTTCCAGAAGCCATCAGGAATGCAATAAAGCAGGTAGAGGTCCAAGGCTTGTGGAATACAGAAACATACTCCTTACTGTTGAATGACTAAGGAATACAGGAATCTGCAAAAGGAAATTTATTCTTGGTTTGGACTTAGTAATATTCTCAAGCCTCTGCAGTGGGAGACCATTAATTGCTATGTGAAATAAATGTAACATACTCTTCATAGCATACAGATACAAACTAAAATAAATACATAGAACCTAATCTTAGGAAGGATGTAATGTGCAAGGAGTTTAAGGAGTTATGTCCTAGATTGATTTGAACCAATGGTGTCCAAATAGCTGCGGCACTTTTCTCCTGTGAAGTAAAAGGAAGAGGTAACATTAGACAGGAATTCACTGAAGTGACTAGAGGACGCATTAGAGTCGAGAGAAATCCTTTTGATGGTAGGAGGAAGAGGAGGGGTAGCACTGGAGAACAAAGTGCCCTAGTGTTGAAGAATTAGAATATCTTTTTGAAGTGGAATGCTAAAAGCCCATATTAGTCATAAAAAAAAATACCACAAGCTGTTGTAGTACTATGAAGTCCTGAAAAAATTACATCTGGATCTGACTTTCAGGGTGATATAATTGCCTGTGGAGTGCTGTCTGGAACAAAGAACTTTGAAGGACGTCTCTGTGACTGTGTCCGTGCCAATTACCTTGCTTCTCCACCGCTAGTAGTTGCTTATGCTATTGCAGGCACTGTTAGAATAGACTTCGAGACTGAGCCTTTGGGTAAGTATTTCCATATGTCTCATATTTCTATTTCTAATGCATACCTAGAAGAGTTTCTTCCTGTGCATTTCAGCATACAACAACAGGATATTTGAAGAGAATGCACATTTACATTTGGTGTTGCTAGTAGCTAAAACAAAACATACATATAACTGTTTCTTAAATTCTTAAGATTCTTAAATTCTTCATGTCTGGTATCTTCTCCGAAGAGCTGCGTGTGTGTACATATATGAATATAAAGTGTATTTATAATCTAAGTATTTTGTTTCAGAATTGCTTTTCTGTTTAAAACCTTCCTCAGGCACTGGCTTTAATGGAAAAAGTATCTACCTACGAGATATTTGGCCTACCCGAAAAGAGCTACACACAGTGGAGGAAGAGTGTGTGATATCGTCCATGTTTAAGGAATTGAAAGAAAAAATGGAGGTAAGAATGGTCTTCGGTTCTAAATAACTTAGAGTGCATTTCATTATAGTTTTATGTTCCAGTTGAATGTTATTGGGTTGTCAGTTATTTCCATTATGCTAAAGGAGGATTTGACTGATATGGTTACCTATATACTACAATTACCTTATTTATATGATTTAATATAACTTAAAAAAAATCACCAAAAGGTCTTTGCTTTCAGAATGTAAAAAGACTATAAAAAATTTCTGTTCCTTTCGGTTACTTTTATGTAGAAGGGAAACAAACGATGGAATTCACTAGAAGCGCCTGAGTCAGCTTTATTTCCCTGGGATTTGAAATCTACTTACATCAGATGTCCTTCCTTTTTCGATAAACTTGTAAGTACGTTAGATCTACCCACCAGACTATATGCATTAGATTTAAGTAAGGGAATAGCTGTTCCAGTAAAGCTTCGATGTGTAAGTATCAAATCTGATCATTGCTAATACTTGTCTTCTAAATATTGTTTGTATATTTGGAATGAGGGGAGCCTGTGCATTCTCTTCATATATTGCAGATACCATCTGTCTAAAAGGCTCTTAGAAATAAAATGGATGTTATCTGTCTTGTTCAGTTCCCCCTCATCACATCTCCCCCCTTCTCTTTTAGGCCAAAGAACCAGTTTCACCACAAGCGATTGAAAATGCCCATGTCTTGTTGTATTTGGGAGATTCTGTAACTACAGATCACATATCCCCTGCTGGAAGCATTGCAAGGAGTAGTGCTGCTGCTAAGTATCTGACCAACAAAGGGTAAGTTTTTTTCATATTAAAGAGCTCTGATTATATCAGAGGATTGCTTTACAAGTCATGTTGCTTGTCAATATAAATACCTGTCTGCATCAAGTGAAGACTGTACATGGTTAAGCAAAATAGTAATTGCTACTGGGATTTATAAGTAATCACTGAGCTTGTGGTCCTGTCTAAGGTTACATCAAACAACTGAGACTAATGCAAGAGCTCATTGTTGTAACTGTTAGGGTAACGTGCTGCCAAATACAGACCAAAGCAAAAATGACTTCTTAATTTACAAAGTGTGATCTTACATTAATGTGAGGTTAGTGACTGCTACTGTTATCAGCCTCAAGAAGGCCTCAAGAAGAGTTGGATAGATGTGCAGAACAGATCAGAAGTTCCAGAAACATATCATGTGAGAAAGTGAAGCCTGGTTTTACAAATGTAAATTTGGTGCTTTAGCTTATTTCTGCATCAGACAGCATCTTGCAGTGGTAGTGGTGGGTGCCTTTCATCTCTTCTGAAATTCTGAAGAGACCATGTAATGAGATGCTGATCTCTTCAGTGTCACAACTCCACTGAGTATTTTGGAAATTGTCTTATACTATATTCCAAAGATGTATTATGATTAGTGTCAGTGGAGCATAACAAAATAATAGCCTGTGGTGTGGACTCTGTTTTTAACATTCAGTCTGAATGAGTAGTATTAAAAGAGAATTAATGGATGTTTGCTCCTAAGATGGTGGTTTGATTTAAGTGTAAAGCTGTCATTCTGGTGCAATATTTATTGATAAATGTGCTGTTGGAGGTGAGAGGGTAAGTAACTATGCTTTGTGTAAGATAACTTCTGTTTTAAATACCATACTGTTCATAACACTTGATAACGAAGTTACAGAAAATGTATTTAAAATTTCGGCTTTCATCTAGCAATGATTTACATGTTCATTATATTATTATAATAGTATTATAATAAATATTATAATTATAATAAAATTAAAACAATTAATTGCGTTTGTCAGATAAATAGTTCTTTACCTCTTGTGCTGGTAACTTAATATTTTTGAGATGCGGTGATACTTAAAATCGTAATATTGTTCTAAATAAGGTAATCTTTGAAATGACTGATTCCCTTTTAAATGTTTCTATTGTAGACTCACACCTCGTGAATTCAACTCTTATGGAGCTCGAAGAGGTAATGATGCTGTGATGACAAGAGGTACCTTTGCGAATATCAAGCTTCTGAATAAGTTCATAGGAAAACCAGCTCCTAAAACAATTCATTTTCCATCTGGACAAACGGTAAAAATACTTGTTTGCGTAGCTACTTTAAAAATGTGATACGAATTTCTTACTCAAATTATTTCATTTTGTTATTCCACAGCTAGATGTGTTTGAAGCAGCGGAGTTGTACCAGAAAGAAGGCATTCCTGTAATTATTTTAGCAGGAAAGAAGTATGGACTGGGCAGCTCAAGAGACTGGGCAGCAAAAGGACCTTTTCTACTGGTACTGCTAGTTGTTTTTTGACAACTGTGTTTTTTGGTGGTTTTTGGTACCTTAAAAAAAAAATTAGCTTTGGGTATAAATCTGTTTAGAAACTGTCTTCAACATCAAATATAATACCACATTTTGTTTGTAAAAATGTAAGTAATTTCTTTGCCAGAACCTTCGTAAAAGAACCTTTGTAGAACAGTGACTGGTCAGAGGAGTAAATCTGAATTTCATAAACATGTAATTTATAAACATGTAACTTAGCATTCTAGACTCCAGACATTGAGGTAGATCAGATATTTATCTAGTGTTGGCCTCTGGCTTCTATAGGGATTTTAGAATCTAGCTGTTGTAGACTAATTCATTGTAATATTCGTAATACATTTTGAGTTAGACAGTCATTCTTGCACAAGTCTGAAGTAATGGAAGCAGCTACATTGCATGTGGGACTTTCTCCCTGATAACTACAGCATCGTCACTTCGTTCTAAAACTTTCATACTGTATGGGCCTGCTTTGGCTTATTTGCTTTTGTCTAGCTATAAAGCTGAACGATTACTTACAGGACTCATACAAAGCACTCTTTTCTTCACCTTGTATTGCAAGATTTTTTACATCAATTATTTGAAGCTTGCTTCTCTATTTAACTCACTACTATACTGAAGTACTAAATTTTGTGTATTTTTGCAGGGTGTTAAAGCTGTCCTAGCTGAAAGCTACGAGAAGGTCCATAAAAGCCAATTGATTGGAATAGGCATAGCTCCGCTTCAGTTTCTTCCTGGGGAAAATCCAAATACTTTGGGTCTCACTGGCAGAGAGCAGTTTTCTATATTGTTCCCTCCAGAGCTGTCGCCTGGAATGACTTTGGATATTAAGGTATCTCTGCAGTATATTTTTAATTTCTTACTGAACGTGCTCATGATCAACTACTTTCTGTGTTTTCAGTCCTGATGACTGGAAGCAGGAAAGAGTATTTGATCTTCTTTGAAAGTAAACTGATAGTCCTAAAGTTTGTCCTGGTTAATGAAGTTTACCAAAGTACATATAAACATATTAGGTAATAAGCCTTCCTTATATGCACTCCTTATGCAGCCTGAAATCCTGGATTTTTAATTTTTTAGCATTGCTTTCCCTCTTTATGGGCACTCTGTTAGGGTAGGATTGAGTCTTAGCTCATTCAGGTTCTTTGAAAGACAAGAGTGAAACTATTTGAGGGAGGATTCAGCTTTCCATCCTGTGTAAAGGATCTTTATGGTAAATATCATCTGCCATTTTAAGGAAATGGCTTTTTGTTGTTACCAATAGTGTGGTAACAATACATAGCATGCCCCCAGCTGGATCAAAGCAGGTAGAGTAGGCCTTTGTTCTATTCCCAGAAATCTCTGTTCTGCAGTGGCAGATAATCAAATTGAATTTGCTTGTGGTAGACAAAACTTGGGGTTAGAATACTAACTGAGAATAAGCAAGGGGTGGTGAAAGGAAAACTCTTGACTGTGGTCTCTTTGCTTTTATTTTCAAGACAAGCACTGGAAAAGTGTTCAGCGTGATTGCCTTGTTTGAAAATGACGTGGAGATAACTTTATACAAATATGGTGGAAGTCTAAACTTTGTGGCTCGAAGATTCTTATAGTAACTACTGACTCTATGGGTACCTTGCATTAACTGGTAATCCTGAAAATGCCTTGTGTGAACCCAGGAATCTGTACCGTGGAACTGCAAACAGTCCTAGTGTGCTCAAAGTTACTTCGTCCATGGATGTAAAAGATTGTGAATCATTGTAACTGCAACAAGATCCTTCCTGATTTTAAATAATATTCTAATGGTGCTATTAAACATTGCTAAAATCAACATGTGTGTTGTGGCAGAGAGCTGTAAGTATGGAGGGGATGTTTTATGAGACCATTTTGTAAATAAACTACACGAAATCTGAAACTGATTGTGCTGAAGATTATTATGTAAGATTTTCTGCAGTTGTTTCCACTTAGTTTTTGCACCTGTAAATCTGTGTACTGCTGTTTGTTGGTTTAAGGGTAGCAGATGGTATCAAATGCTAAAGGCCGGACATGTTTTTTGGCATCAAAATCTTAGAACAGATCTTCAGTTTTGAATTATCTGCTCTTTAAATTATGGGCTGAGCAAAAAGCAGTCCACAAGGCCCACGGTGTCCTGTATCATGATTTACATTATGGCATTATATCCCATATGGATTTGAAACTGCTCACACCATGAAGTACCGTGTGCTAGAAGTATGAAGTTTGCATGGGCAACATCTCTGCATTTAAGAAAATGCCCACGATGTATTTTGTTCATGCTGATCGAGTATAGCACCCTGGCCTTTTGGTAAGCTGCAGTTTGTCATGTCTACCTTAACGTGTGCAGTTTGTCCTTTATGGCATCAGGTTTTTACTGTAATGTTTGATATCATTAGCCAAAGTACTTCCCTTTAGAATTTTAACCTTTAAAAAAGTTTATTACGACTGTTTAAATTCCTCTGCTTTAAACGCAGCATATGTCTAATAAATTCTATTTGTCAAATGTTAACTAGCTGAGATAGCCATACTGCTTTTTACTGCTTTCTAATATGCTGTTAGTTTGCAGCTCTTCTGAACAAGTATCAGATTCCCTGGCTGAAGATCTCTGGATATCGAACAAATTTGGCTCTTAGCCACTGCAACTCCAATAAATATAATTATCAGCGTATTGATGATTTAAAAAAAAAAATAATCTACTGTTGCATATTTAATATTAATGGAAGATGCACAGTTTCTGCATAAGTGCTTTTGTTTTATCACTGCAATAATCATTGATTTTTCTGACTAGCGCAAGTGAGTCTTTACTGATAGCTTCAAGATAGCTATTTCTGTGCTCCTATATCTTGAACAGCTTCATAGTACCACTTATTGTTATGTAGAGATTAACTTCTTTTGAAGGGCAAAGCTGCAATAACTTGCCTATAACTTGTCAAGATTTTTGCTTTTAGATTTTTGCTCTTGATAAACATTGTCTTAAATGTCAAAACTTGTAAGAGGAGTACATTAGCTTTACTACATATGCTTTATTTAAATTTATAACCAGATGCTAAGCCAGTTGACTTGCAGAATGAGATGCTATTTAAGGATTTGAATGGTGTATGTTTGACATGCCTAAAAATATAAAGTAAAAAAACCTGACAATTATATCAATACAGTATAATTTCTGGACAGTTCAAATGCTACGTTCTGTTTCTTTGGCATAATTCTGATATATCTTATTTTACTGGCCAAAATTCCTTAAGGTTTGAAATTATGTATGCTTCACTAATTTGGCTGTTTTTCTTTTAGTTGAAATGAAAAAAACAACCAACATTCCAGTGACTCATACCATTGATGGGTAATAAATCAATGCATTTTTGAATACTGTATTCAACTGAATGCTGAATGAGTTTGTTCTGCGGTACTCTTTTGGCTAATTTTATCAAGAATTAAGATCTTATTTCTTGTATAACAGTGTCTAATATTTCTTTTTCAGCTCAAGGATATATTCTTAATTGAAGAAAATGCATGTTCATTATTGAGGAGCAAATAAGACTTTAAAGCTGCCATGTAATGATGCCTCATGCAGATGATAAATGAAAATACAGCTACCAGGCTGTTTAAAAAAAAATAAAATCTGTACCTGCTTATGCTCGAGTGGGACCCAGCCTCCCACCCTCTCTAGTGCAGTAACACTCATTGCTTCAGATGGAGATAGTGATCCAAGCCATTTCAAGGTAAACCAATATTGTGAAGTTAAGTGCAATTTCAAGGGCTGTGACTTATCCACAAGTTATTGTCACCAATAAAAGTAGTCATCTCTTTTAAGAGATGTGATGGCTTCGTTACCATAGCAACTACTTGAAATCTGCTGCACTCCTATGCCTTAACATCAGTGAAAGACAGCTCAAAGCAGAGATGCTGTTAACCTTGAGGCTCATGCTGATGTTGATAGCGTCTTGGTCTCTTGTGCAGACTGACTCCTGTGCTTAAGATCTGTACATATGAAGTGTAGCAGGTGCCGAGAGGAAGAGCACTGCTTGTGTAGCCATCTCCTGCTTCTCATGTGGTAGTGAACTGCCAATGAAGAACCCTTGTGTGATTATCCATGGCAACGTGCCTGTCCCCTCTCCCATGAGCAGCAGTGAACATTATAAAGTCCAGGTCAATAACTCAGCAGTGAAGGAGGGACATTTGACTTTGAACATAGTGCTAGGAACCCGTGAGCGACAGTGAAGTTTGCTTTCTGGCAGTGGCAGTATACAATACAGGCTGAGGATTGCTGTGATCACACAAAAAAGCATTGTTCAGTCAGACTTTATAGTATCTTAAAACATAGGAGGAAATGCTCCTTTCTGAGGAAGTGACTGTGTTAGATGTATTTAACCTAGAATTCTGTCTCCAGTTTGATTTGGAGAAGAATCTATGACAGTTTTTCTAAACATTTACTCTGTGCCCTTCCCCCCTCCCCCCCCCCCCAAATGACAGAACTTTGGGATAGTGTTGATGTTTATACACTTTACACCAAAGTTTAAGAACATGAAATTATGTATATTGATAATATTTAAGCAACTGCAAATCTGTCTGCTGTTTAAAGCCAACAAAACAGTCGTAAGTTTTAAGTTCAGTCAGTATTGTATAGCTGTAACTTATAAGAAGTTCAGTTGATGACAATTGTGCATAAAATGTTACTGATGCTGTAAATTATTTTTAATAAAGAAAATTGTATCACAATTCTTGAAGTTACCTTCTATTTTTAATAGATCGTGGGGAATAAAGTTAAAATGACATTAAGTCTGAAAGTGTAGGGTAAATAAGGAAAAGAGTATCATTATGTATCAGTGTAGTTTTCTCTTCAGGAGTGTCTCGTGTGGTTTCCAAAGCATGCTTAATCAGTTTAGAAGGAGGCTTTCTCTGTCAGCTGAGCTCCAGATATCCCTCTGGATATTAAATCAAATGATTTCTGAATAATCTGCTTATTTTTTTTAAGGAAAACTTCTACTTCAGTTTAGAATGTAGATCAACCTATGTACTAAAGCAGACTGATGACTAAGGTTACATTTATGGCATGTAGAGCTTACACACGTGACAGGTTTTTCCAAAGTTGACTTGAGGCTATCTGACATTAGCCCATCTTCAAAGACTTACATTCAGAAGAGGCAATTAAACTGGCATACAGTGCAGATGGTCAATTACAATTTTATTTTTCTTACCGATAATGGTAGGAGAGGCTTAAGTACAGCTTTAGCCCTGGGGGTTGCCTTATGAATGCAACATGCTTTCCACCAGAATACCAGTCAGGCAAGAAGCATAACTGTCTTAAATGTTGGCACTGCTGCCTGGAAACAAAGGCAGGACTAACTGTAAAATGCATTGTAGTTATTGTTTACAGAGAGCAAGTACCTTCTGATTTTTCAGTAACCTGATATGCACCTTAGTCACAAGCATCGCAAGAATGCCTTCCTATTATCTCTTCCCTTCAGTGAGCTAAACCTTCTGTCTCAGAAATGGAGAGAGAACCTTCAGTCTTTTCTAGAGCCCCTCTGTTATCGAAAAGCTCATTTCTGATTGCGTGGGACGGGGAGGAAAGGGGAGAGAATTAGGTGGGTTTAAAGAAGGAGGAGTTGGTCAATTGCCTTGCGTAGAAACATCTGCTCTGAAATGGGGTGGAGGGGAAAAATAAAGGACCTTGTTTTTGTTGTTTGGAAGAAGTTTCTACCATCTGAATTCCCAACTGCATTAAAATATTCTCAAATTTATTTAACGTTATTAGTAACACTGAACTATTGAGGCAGACATTTTAAACTGATCTACTTAAAAATATTAAGATGTTGGCCTTTCTAAAATCAGTTTTTCTTCAGATTCCCCATGCTGTGATTGTTGAACCTTAACTCTTATGGATTACTCCATTTTTGTCATGAGGGATTTCAGAAGAGGATTGTACACTTAAAGATGTGTATGTGTTGGGGAAGTGAACTTTGTCAGCAGGAACAAAGTCTTAAAATTCTCTGTGATCGCTGAAGTGTTGCCAGCCTGACTTCTGGTACAGTCCAAAGGACACTGTCAGCTGATGCATCAAGTTTGTTTTAGGTAAGTGATTATAGGTCAAAACAAGAGTTTTTCAAATCTTGTGTACTCCTAAAACCGCTTAAACACAAACGTAGACCTGTTTCTGGGGCTAGAAGGGGAACGTTCGGACAATGTTTTCAGTTTCTGACAGGAAGCTACAGCTTTCCATGCTGCTAGAGAGCAACCCCAGGAGTTGAGTGGCGTACGGCCTCGCGCCTTGGAGCTCCTCACTGAGGGCTCAGCCGCGAGCTGTTGAGCCGCCGAGGTGCGGCCTGAGGCCTGCCCACGCTGTCCGAGGGCCCCGCGGACCCTCCCCCGCCCCGCAGCCCGTGAGGGGCGGCCCAGGCCCGGCGGCTCCGGCGCAGGCGCGGGGTCGGCGGCGCCTCCGTGCCCGGCGAGGCCGCGCTGCTCCGGGGCGGTGGCGCTGCTGCGGGGGGCCCCGTGGAGAGGTGAGCGGGAGCGCCAGAAGGGGCCGGGTCTGCGGCGCTCGGCCCTCCTCCTGCCGCTCCCCGGGCTGCCGGGGCAGGCCACAGGTCCGGGCAGAGCCCCCCGGCGTCTGCTCGCTTCGCGGAGCGGAGGCTGAGGCTCGGCGCTTCCAGCAGCCGGGCAGGCGCCGAGGGCTGCGGCTGGAGCGGGCGGGACGCAGCCGGCATCCGCGGTGTGTTCTGCGCCCCCGAGCGCTGATCGTGGCCGGCTGAGCGATCAGGCCTGCTCTGAGGCGAAGTATCCACAGAAGTCTTTCTTACCTTTTGCGGCTGTGAATTGAGGACTTTCTGTTTAGGGAATCGGTAACTCTGTTCCTTAGGAAATCATGCCTGGTTAGCAATGTGTCGGGTTAGGCTGTTACTGGAAAGCAGCTGATAAAAGTGCTGATCAGTAATAATTATGTTGTGTCGGCTTGTTGAGAACAGATTGGGTGCAGCTCACTTAGAAGGCTTACTTCTGGGGGACAGCAGATAAAGCAGTTGGCAAGAAGCTGTGATAAAAGAAACGTGAACTTGCTTAGTGTGTTACTTCTTTTTCTCGTTTAACACACTCGTCTCCCTTATCTGAACGCAGTTTGTGGCACTAACCACTGCTTCCGATGTCAGAATACACATTGTGTCTTCCAGCATCTTTTTTTTTTTCCTAGAGACACGATGTCTTATGGAAGCGAGTGCCAACCGCAGACATTGAGCAAACCGGCATTTGATGAAAAGGAAGTGACAGAATTGGTTGACAGGGTGTTTGGATTAAAGGTGTCCTGGATCAGGCCTCTCCCCAGCTATGATGATCAGAATTTCCATGTGCGTGTCTCAAGAAGCAAAGGTGAGGCTGAAGGTGCAGATGAATACGTCCTCAAAATCACCAATTCGGAAGACAGCCAGGAGCCTGATCTCATTGAAGCACAGACACAGGCCATGATATTTCTCAGTGCTGAAGGCTTTCCTTCAGCTACACCTTATCTTACAAAAGATGGTAACATCATGTCTCTGGAGCCAAAAGGTGAGCAATTACAAGGACCTTTACTGCCCTATTATCACCATTAACTCAGTGGTAACTTTCTCAGTGACGTGCTTGTTGCAGTATAGCAGAGGGTTTGGATCAGTGATAGCCTGCATTCTGCTCTGTTGCACTGATGCAAATATGGAGTAATCTTGGATAATTACTTGCTCATACGTGGGCGAGCCAGAGAAAGTTGCATGAGAGCCTGTGGTTTTCACCAGGCACTCTGTGCTCAGCTTCCACCTGTAGCGGTTTCTGTGCCTGTAGTAGTGGTCTGGTATTTTCTCAAGCCTATAGATCCTGATCCATCTTGCACCTAGCCTTTAGCTTTTGAACAAGAGCATCCCCAATGAAATATCTACTTTGGGGTGCAGGAGTATCATGGTGAGAACATTGGGGTTGAGCTGCCTGTTTAATTTAGTGTGGCAATATAGAAAAACCTATAGAGACACTGCAGAACCTTGATCAGAGTAAGAGCAGCACTGCTGATAAGGTTTGTGCAGTGCTGCAAGTGTCTGTAGGTGTGGGCTTGAGGTATGGCGCAAGATCTTTGAAACCTACTTTTTCAACTACACCTGGCTTCTGCACTGGGAGAAACCATTTTGCCTCTTGTGTTAACTAATACTCAATAGCAAGTATTGAAGTGACTTTATTTCTGTTTGCTTGTTAGGTAGCGGACCTGAGAACAAAAAGTACATGGTCAGACTGCTGACTTACCTGCCAGGTACACCGGTAGCAAAAGTTGCTGCAAAACTTGCTACAAATCCTCAAATTTTCTATGAGATTGGTAAGCTAGCTGCCAGTTTGGATAAAGCTCTCTCAGAGGTGAGTTTTTGTTGCTCTGGCTTGACAAACTTCATTTTCAATTGATATTTCCTCTGTTTCTTCTTGTGTTTGCTGTCAACTTTCCTACCAGTGCTGCAGGCAAGTTTTCTGCAAGTGAATGCAGACTTGAATTCAACTTCCAGGTGCCGGCCCCCATGCTGTAACTGGGGAAGCTGGCTGTTACTAAAGCATTTCCCCAGGTAACACGACCAGCCAGTGCTTATGACAGTCTCGGTGATTCTTTTGCAATGCATTTTTGTACCTTGAACGGGGACGTAAGGTTTTATTTTTATTTATTCAAAACTTGACTGTCAGGTATTTCAAGTCTGGCAAATAAGGAAACTGAATCCTAGGCTGCCTGAACTAAAGCAGGTATAGCTTGTTTTGAGGCATTTTTGCAAAATGCATATGTCAAGCCCAACTGGGAGATCTTGTAATTTGAATTCATTTTGTCTTGCTCTCATTCTCCTGGTCATTAGAACCATGACCGCAGTGGTAGCAGTTGGTTCCTTTTCTATAATGCCACTTGTGCTAGTGAAGAGAGATTTGGGACGCTTCTCTCAGTTTCTCTGCTTCCAGTCAAATAATCTTAATGCATAGTAAGTTCTTTCTTTGCTCTGTAACTATGCAGAATAATAAAGTTGATAAATCATCCAGTGATTGTTTGATACATAAAAGAACTCTTGAATTACTTATTGCCTTTCATTAACCTTTCCTTCTCATGTTCTGGCCACTGGCTTCAGACAATTAGGAGATGTGAATTGCTAGCTTTACCAACTGCATTCCTAAGTTACAACAGCATTTTTCCATTGGGAAAGATAATTTACTGTTGGCTTTTAAGAGTCTGCTTGTGCTCTTATAATGTAATTAAAATAATTTATATAGACCAGCCAGTCTCAAAAAATGTCTGTGACTTCTCCTGCCTAACAGTAGATGTGAGTGCAAATTTTGAAGGGAAATGTTCTTCATGCCCTTAACACAAGGATTATTATTTACCAAGTTTTGTCATTTAAAAGAAAGAAAATTGCAATTGTTACTGCCAAAACTCCCAAATATCGTTGACACCAAAAGTAATACCTGAGATACTCTATTCTCTGATGGCAGATCAGAGCATACAGCCTTTTCTATCCAGTTAATTGCTTGATCAGTTTGATAGCAAAGGAATGTGCCATGCTTTGTTTTGTGTACAAAATAATAATTCCACCTTCTCTTGTTGGTGCCTTCTTTTGCCTGGATGCGTCTCTCATTTTCTAAGTGGAAAGAAGTGGCTGTTTATGGCTTCACAGTGACGAGGGCTCATGAGATTGAGATCTTTGCCTTTTTATTACCTTTTATGCGTCTGGTATCTCATAGTTTGCTGAAATATCTGAGTTGTGCTGGGGAAATTGCAGTGGTTGCTCACCAGATGGCACCAGTAAGCACCAGTGTGGTGCTTTATACAGCGTTAGGGACCCTCCGTGGTGATTTGTGTTTGAGGCTTGGTGTTGCTCCTTAAATTTTCGTATAGCTCTAGTTTTAACTATCATTTAGCTATCTTTAAGTAACAGCCTTAATACTAAGCATTATTTCCTTTTTAAGAGGAAGGCAGCAGCTGTAATAGGAAGTGTTTATATGTGCCCTGTGCAGTGGCAGAATCCAGCCCGCAGGTCACCTTAATGAGCATTAGAGGGTTCAAGGATAAGAGTGGTGTACAGTGAGAGAGACGCTTTTCCTCCCGAGATGTCACTTTCCAAACCACCTTTTTCACTTCTACTGAGAGAAGAGAGAGAGAGACCCTGTTTGTTTAAAATATTTAGGATACCTGGATGCACAAAGGCAAAATCATATACAGCCGATTTGGCTGAACTGCCTTTCCAAACAAGTGAAGTGAGATGCGCATAGCCTACTGCACGTGGGTCAATTCACTGGGGTCATTGTGTTGCAGGGACGTTTGGAACCTGTAGACATTTTCATGAGAATAAACTTCTGTCCAGGAGCTCTGTGAAGTCCTTCTGTCTTCAGGATTTATCATGTGCCAGCGGACTCTAAGGCTTAACCCTGGAAGCTGCCACCTTTAAGTGCACAGAGTGCATCTGTGTAACTGTTTCTGACACGCTGGCACCGTTTGTGTCCCTAATGTTTCGGCGGCTTTTTGCAGTGCCAACTCAGCTGCGCGATCCAAGCTCTGCCCATGTGCGGCTCCGGCCTTGGCAAGGCCTCAGAACTGCTACAAAGTCATTATCACTTGCAGAAGCATTGCAAAAAACATCGATTTTAAATGAGTTCAGCGGCAAAGGACTTTAGATAACTTATGCACCTAAAGAATAGGGGAAAAAAGGATAGTATTTTGTGTAGATATGAAGATGCTTGCCTGAAATAATCCTTCAGATTATTCTCTTGCTGGCTGATATAAATGGTCAGTGGTGTGGTGCTTTTCAGCGAGTCTTGTTTGGAACCTGTTAAAAGGGGCTTTGAATCAAGGCATTTAATCACAGGAACGGGTTTTTAATTATGGCCTATTTTCTCTTGTGCTTTTTCTAAAGAAATTCCATCATCCATCAGTAAAAAGTCTGCATCGAGGCCAGTTCATTTGGAACCTGGCAAACGTCCCTCTTCTAGATCAGTACATTTACGCCCTGGGCCAGAACCAGTATCGTGAACTTGTGGAACAAGTCATTGAGCAATTTAAAGAGAAAATCATACCCAAACTAAGCAGTTTTCGAGCCTGTGAGTATTTTATTCTTAACAAATTATATTGAACTGAGACGCTGAGGTTTCTTACAGGAGATTGGGTTCATGGAAAAGGAAAAAAAAAAAAGGCAAAAGAAGCCTCCTTTATCCATAGCACACATGGAAATACTGTGCTGAATTCTGTACTGGTGCTGCTGGCAGTGCAGAACTTGCAGGGGGAACGTGCTGTGCAGTACTGGTAAAGTCAGGTTCAGCTCTTCACCTTTCTGCTGAGGTTGTTTCCAGTTAAGGTAATTACTTTCGTGCTGTTTTATCAGCTTAATATATGGAGTACACTACCTCATTTCATAAAGGTCTAAATAAATACTTAATATTTTTTAAAATTCACAATGATATTGTGATAACTTGACAATTTGATAATTAGAAAACTCTGCTATTCTAGCATAACACAGCTGTTACCGGAGCAGAATCAGATCTCGTACCTCTCCCTTGCTGTCTGGCCACCAGTTCGTGTTAGTGGCATTTCTAAGGCACTTGTATTTCCGAAGGAGCAGCAAGGCTCTTAAAGGCAGCACTTGATGCAGGGGACACTAATCTGTTTTACTAGCCGAGTGTTAACTGCAGCCTCTGTGCATCTTTTCACAGCTGTTGCTTTGAGAAACTGGGGAAAAAATAAATAAATAAATAAATAATTCTGCTGATTAATAATTATTTAATGTCATTTGTTTCTTCTGCGTTTAGGTATCAATCACGGAGATCTCAATGACCATAATATTCTGGTGGACTCCCCGTCTCCTTCCCTGGGGGCTCCTCAGTACAGAGTGTCCGGCATCCTGGATTTCAGCGACATGAGCTACGGCTACTACGTGTTCGAGGCGGCGATAGCCATGATGTACATGATGATCGAGAGCGCGGACCCGCTGCGCGTCGGGGGCCACGTCCTGGCCGGCTTCGAGCGCGTGCTGCCGCTGACGGAGGAGGAGAGGGGCGCCCTCTTCCTCCTGGTGTGCGGCAGGTTCGCGCAGTCCCTCGTCATCGCGGCGCACACGGCCCTGGCCTACCCGGAGAACCGCGACTACCTGCTGGTCACGGCGCGCACCGGCTGGAAGCACCTGGCGCGGATGGCCGAGGCGGGGCAGGCCGCCGTCGAGCAGCTCTGGTTTGACACTGCCCGCGCCTACGGGCCCCGCGGGGCCGCCGACTGAGGCGAGGGCTGCCCCCGCCCCCCCCGCGCGGCGCCCCCGGCCCCGCCATAAAGGTGCGCGGCCGCTGACGGAGCTGCGAGCTAACGGCGGGGGCGGTGTTGGGGGCGGGCTCCGCGAGGCGGTGCGCGGGCGGCCCTTACGGCCCCGTTACGGCCCCGCGGGGCGGGCACGCGCACGCCCCGCCCTCGGGCGGGCGGCGGCAGCGCGCATGCGCGACGGCCATTTCCGACGCTGCGGTGAAGGTGCGGGAGCGGCCGTCGCGCCCGGGCCTTCCCCGCCGGCAGGGCCCCGCCACCCCCCCGGCCCGCCCGCCGCTGTCGCCCGCCCGGCCCGCAGTGAGTGCGGGGGGCGACGTGCCGGGGCCGGCCCTGCGCCGCGCGGGGGGAGCCCGCGGGGCCTTCGTCCTCCGGCGGGGCGGCGGCGATGACTCCGCACTACGGGCGGGAGGGGAGGGCCGGGAAAGGGACCGGGACCAGGGTCGGGGCTGGGGCTGGGACAGGGACAGGGACAAGGGCTGGGCCCGGCGCCGCTGTCCCGGCTCAGGGTAACGCTCCCGCGCCTTGCCGTTTGCCTTGCAGGTCCGCTCGCCGCCCGCCCGCCCGCCCGCCCGCAGCGCCGGCACCATGGTGAGTGGCGGCCCGGGCGGCGGCCCCGCGCGGCCCCTGCGCGCCTCGCCGCGGCCTGGCCGAGCGGGTGGGTAACGGGCTCTCGTTGCTTTTTGCAGTCTCGAAGATACGACTCCAGAACTACCATATTCTCTCCAGAAGGTACTCTTTAACCCCGCGTTTTCCAGTAAGCTCTAAATGTTTTAACCCGCTTTTCAAAACCGAGCATCGCACCGATGAGCACCGCTTCCCCAGAGGCCGGGCGGCTGCTCGCCGGGCGTTTCCGCCCACACGTGAGTTGCAGAAATCGCCTTTACCTGCCTGGAGTGGTGCCCGATTCTGTACGGACTCCAGTGGGCAGAAGTGGAGGCTTTAAATTCTTTTCTGTTCTAATTCAAGCAGTAATGTGCGCACGTTTCCACCAAGTTCCACTGTTGCATTTTTTTAAATAATTAAAATAAACCTTTATCGTTCATCTTTTGTTTGAGTGTGGATGGGTTTTGTTACTGCTTTGCCCCCTAGCCCCTAGAACACGCATAGCATCCTGCTGGTGTGATTGCATCTCCCTATTATTCTTACATGTGCTGAAGCAAGCACTTGCAAATCACTTTTTTCCATGTATTGTAGAAGTGATTGATACAAAATCTAGTATATTTTTTTTCAGTTAAAACCTATTTTGTCTTATTTTACTGTTTCAGAGAGTTCTTTTTTTCTAGTTAGTATCTTTTTTCTAGTTAGTATTTTTTTTCCATGCTGACTCTGCCCAAGATTGCCTTATCAGATTTGTGGATTTCTCTTTTCTGACTCCTTCCTGTATTTCAAAAAAATTAATCTGCTAGTTACTGGCGATTGACTGAAGAGCTGATCCTAAATTGCACACCAAGCATCAGTCATATTCTTGCAAATTTAAGTCACCTTTTTGCACATTTGGTCTCATTCGGTGCTACTTTATGGCTGTTACAATTTAAATTATTTTCCTAGGTCGATTGTATCAGGTCGAGTATGCGATGGAAGCAATCGGACATGCGGGTACTTGCTTGGGGATTCTAGCAAACGATGGCGTTCTGCTCGCTGCAGAGAGACGCAACATTCACAAGCTTCTCGATGAAGTTTTTTTTTCAGAGAAAATATACAAACTTAATGAGTAAGTTGAAAGCATGACCAGATGTTCACTGATGTTACCGCTAACTCTTCAGACATTTTAGCATTGAGCCTGGATTTACTTGAAATGTTTGTATGTGTTTTGTTCAGTGCTACAGTTGTGTATGACTACTTTGTCGTTACTGCCTTCAGTGATTGTTCTAAAGGAGCATCGTGTTTTTATCTCTGAAGAGAATTTTCCAGGTGGAATTGCGTGTTTCTTGTTACTTCCCCGTACACCATAATGTTGTTACATCACTCTGGGAGTTCTCAGGTTACAGAATACCAAGGGGTGGGTAATAACTAATCCACAAATCACTGCGCTGCGTCAGCTCAGCATCCTCTTTTAAGTCTTTTTTTCCCCTTGTATTATTCAAAGAGAGTAAGACAAATCAGGTAAAACACGCCTTAGCTTTCTTTGCCGCAGCTGTAGCAGAGATGTCACTGTTGTATGTCACTGTTGTGACCTTTTAGCTCCATAAAAGTGAAAACTGTCGTGGAGCTTCAGCCTTATTGTAAGGTGCACATGAAACACAATGAGGTTTTCATCTGTAGGTTCCCCATTCTGAATTATTTTGAAAGCAGCTGGAACTGTAGGAAGTACTGGATTTTTGAGGAGGTGATATAGTAAGTGCAGTGGAGTGGTTGCCTAGGCCGGCTCTTCAGTCTTCTGAAAAGTTCTTAATTCTTAATTTTGCTAAGAAAGGATTATTGTCTGGTAGTGAAAATGCTACAGCAGTATCAGATTTGGCAAAAAAAAAAAAAAGAATTAGATAAAAGGTGTTAGATTAAGAAACGATCAAGGACGCAAACTATATATTGCTGAAAATGAAGATTAATTTTCAGCTAAAGCAGTTAATGATGATTTTTGTAATCATCAATATCTCTAATTCACATTTATATGAATGCAATGTGTGATTGGTGAATCCTACTAAAGGCTGTCACAGAAGCTGTACGGCTCCTTTAGTATTCCTGTGTGCTGTCTGTGTCAGGTGGTGCCCAGAATAGGTACTTGCATGTAGCTAGTGGCTCTTGTGAAGATCCTCAGGATCTTGTCAACATGGTTAATCGTCTTTGGTGCAGTCCTCAGAACTGTATGAGTAGGTCACCTGCTTGCTTTCTGCTGTCCGCCTCTGCTCCTGCCAAAACAGTTATACTTTCAACATACTCTAAATGCAGGAGCTCAGCGATCTGTTGCGTGTGGCAGCTGTGTAGTTCTGATCAGAGAAGCCCAACAGCAGGTAATCTGCTTGAGCTACTGCATGAAGACAGGATTATTTCCTGGCGTTGATTGGTGCGCTTCTCTTGCAGGGATATGGCTTGCAGTGTTGCAGGAATAACTTCGGATGCCAATGTTCTGACAAATGAACTGAGACTGATTGCCCAGAGGTAGGTTTGCTGATAGTTACGTGATTTTACTTGCCTGCGATGCCAGATTCAGTTCTGTCTGTGTATTAAAGCAAAATGAACACGCACTCAGTAGAATCAGATTGTTTGAAATAAAACAGATTGGACAGGCTTTAACTTAGGAGCTTGCTCTTTTGTTAAATGGACCAGAATGCTGTCGACAACATTTTTGAGAACTTGTTGTCTTTGATACTAGGTATTTGTTACAGTATCAGGAGCCCATTCCTTGTGAGCAGCTGGTAACCGCGCTGTGTGATATCAAGCAGGCCTATACCCAGTTTGGAGGTAAGGAAGTGTGAGGAACCATCGTGCTTTAAAATATCTAAAGAAAGATTTTGTTATGTAATTTGAAGCATCTGAGTCTCTGGACAGTTCTACAGAACTCTTCTGTAACAAGTTAAAGTGAGAAGAACTGTAGCCAAATTTAGGAGGGGAACAGGCAGTCATAATTAGTAACAAACTTGATTTGCTATTGAAGATGCTGCTTTTTAGTCACTGAGAAATGATGGCTGAGGTTCAGGCCCAGTGCTTTGTGTGCTCTTGAGTTTTGTGAACGCCTTCCAGAAGACCAACAGGAAGTTGTTTGCTGTGTAGCCTTTTAAAAATTTTGGTCTCTCCATTGTAATGGATAGCAAATACGTTTTTTTGTTTGTTTGTTTTTCTGCTACATGTAGCAGGGTATTAATATTGTAAAATTTTAATTAAAAAAATGTTTTAGTGGATTGAGGAACATGTTAGAAGATGGCACTGTAAGGAGTGTTCCTTAGAATGTGAACTGACTCTTCTGGTGTTTTATGTATATGTAGTGTGGAAGAATGACCTTTAATATATTTGCCTTTTGACTCTTACAAGTTAAATGCTCTAACAACTAAGCCATGTACTTTAAATGCTGAATTTTGATTTAAAGTTCAGAGATGATAAATTCCAATTTGTGGAGATGGAGATGAGCTGCTTATTGGGGTTAAATGAAATAAACCTCTGCTATTCCCCCCACCCCTTCACTTAGAAAGAAATAATGCTGTAGTGCTTATCTCAAGTAACAGAAGTGCAGAACAGTCTGTTAAATCCTACTTCACAGGAAAGGGTTTGACAAAGGAAATCAGAGAAAATAATTGTGACCGATCTTGTTACTAAATTTAGGTTACTAATGGCCTTCTTTCCAACAGGAAAACGTCCTTTTGGTGTTTCATTGCTGTACATTGGCTGGGATAAGCATTATGGATTTCAGCTGTATCAAAGTGATCCTAGTGGAAATTATGGAGGATGGAAAGCCACATGCATTGGGAATAATAGTGCTGTAAGTTCTGTGTTTTTTCTGTGTTTTTCCTCTCCCCAAAAGTAATGAAAACCAGAAGTACATAAATTGCATTGTACTAATTAAAGTGAATTGTTGATTATGATAACAGAGCAGAAATGGATAACTGTACAAACACAATTACTTATGTTTTGATACTATCTGGCAAAAAACCTTTTGGTTGATTGCCCAATGATACCATTTTAATTTCTGTGGAATTTATAGGCGGCTGTGTCAATGCTAAAACAAGACTACAAAGAAGGGGAAATGACCTTAAAGACTGCGCTTGCGTTAGCCATTAAGGTTCTAAACAAGACCATGGATGTTAGCAAACTCTCTGCAGAGAAAGGTAAGCAGTTCTCCAATATGGGATAACACTCTTTCCTTTAAAAAAAAAAAAAAGTTGTGAATTTCTATATTCCAGTGTGGCTTACTGGATTTTTAGTGCTCACGTAAAACATCTTTTGACAATGTAGCAGCAATCCTTGTTAACCTTGCTGAAAGCCCTACCTATGACTTGGTTGAGGACGATCCACTGTGGTCAGCTCTAGGGGCTAGACCACAGTTTAGGGACTGTAGCTAGGCCACATGGGTGCAGCAGCAGAAGTGGCTACGTGTCTGGTGGAAGAAGCACTGGAGAGGTATTGGGTGTGCTGCTGTGGAAGAGGACCCCTGCCATCTGGCTCGCCATCCAGGCTTTGTTGATTAGGTGGAGGCAGGACAAGAACCTTCTGCTTCGCTGCCACTTGTAACAAATCTTAACCCGTCTAATGATTGCTCTTTCAAAAGGACAAAACGTAATGCCGCTGTCTGTTCCATATGTTTCAGTTGAAATTGCAACACTGACCAGAGAGAACGGAAAGACAGTAATAAGGGTTCTGAAGCAGAAGGAGGTGGAGCAGTTGATAAAACAACATGAGGAGGAGGAAGCAAAAGCTGAACGTGAAAAGAAGGAAAAAGAACAAAAAGAGAAGGATAAATAGAATATGAAATCAAATATTCTGTAGATAATACAGGACCTGCTTCAGTAAAAGATGATCTGGATTTCTGTTTTGTAGCAGCCTACAAATATGCCATGGGGGACCCAGAATTACTTTTGCTGAACCAGGTCCTTAATCATCATTCAGATAATTAGTTTTCCGCTCCTTATATTGACCAATAATTGCTTTAATTCTCGAACACTCTTTCTTTCATCTTCTATTTTTTATTATGGAATAAAATTTAAGAAGAATAGTGATGAGTGTCTTTATTTCCTCAGTAATGCCTGGTTATGCACAATCTTGAGGGAGTTAATTGCTTTAAACCATTAAAGGTATATGCTAGTTGGTAAAGAACAAATATGGTGTTAGAATTGTTAGATTTCTGTGTGTGTGCGTGTGGGGGGGTCTTTTAAAGTAGTGAAAGGGGCTCCTAAGTTTGGAAAATCATTCGTGATCACTTCACAAATACTGAAATAAAGTGTGCTGGCATGCCAAGTTTTAATTTTGGCCTATTTTGTTCTATAACAGGCTATGTCAAACTGATGGTCTTGCAAGCAGTAGTATTTTAAACATGCCCTGTAGCAAATGTGTTCAGTTTAGCATAACCTATCATGAGTGCATGTGTTTTCTACGAAATTAATCATATAACACTAGTTATAGTCACACAAACTAGAATGACACTTTACAAAGGCCACGGGAAAATGATAAGCTAACTTGTCTAAATACAGATAGTTAAATAATAGTGTGCAATTTTTAGGCCACGTTGACTATTTTACATTTTATCCTGAAGAGAAATATATACATGTTTTATATTTAGCTTAGTGTTGCTGACACTTCCCCAAAGAATTCAGTTCCCTTCTGTCTGACAACAGTCTAGAAAACAACCACTTAACCACTTGAGAAATCAGAATATATGTACATGAATTAAAAATCAGAATATTTTTTGTTGAGATTATAATTTTGCATTCAAAATAGGGACAGAGATATCTGCTAGTTCTGAAAATGACTGGGAATTTATAGAGGAAATGTAAACAAGTTAGTGAAAATTGTTTTACACCCTTTCAGTTGTAAAAAGCAAGATGAAAAGCCCACTCAATTGACCCGTTCTTAATTGAGAGGCCTCACCTGCTGTTCTTCAAACTGTGCTACTGTTGATTCAGCCTCTGTGACTGACCCGGCTTGATTGTGTGTGTGTGTGCATGCGCGCGTGATATCCGATGTTCAAAGGATTTAATGTGACCATTTAAAGAAAGTGAGTGCATACATACATTATTTTTAACCTATCCCAGATGTTTTCACTGATAAAATGTATATTGTCAACAGGGCCAGAAATTACCCTTAGTCTCAACGAAACCCATTTTTGAGCTCATTGCTGTCTGGTTTGGTGTTGAGTACAGAGGAAGGAATCTGGCTTGAGGTGTCCGTGCTGCAGCTTGCATAGATGTACCGCGCTCGCTTCAGCAACCTCTCTATGGGCAGTGGTGTGGAGTGATGTGGGTTCTAAGCAGGCTGCAGCACTGTTGTTAATTTTGCAAGTCTCAGTGCAGGACAATTGCTTTAGTCTTTTATACTCAGTACTTTGTTAGTTTTCAAATTTTATAGCTAATAAAGGTTAGAATTTTTTTTGCACCTTGTGCAATATTAGATCTTTGCTTCCATAACATAGGAATGATACGTAACAAGCTCTGAATAGTTGCAGACACCATCCAATGAGTAAGGTTTAATCTCCACTATACATGGAGATTACAATCTCCTGTATAGGACAGTATAAATACCTCAAGCTCCATTTTTATGTAGAAAATTTAGTGCCCAATCTTCTTATTCTTTGATGCCATAAATGCAATATTTTAGCATCTTTTGCAGATTTCTAAATCACTGGGGATGGCTGTTACACAAGAGCTCAGAATATGCCCTAAAAGTAGCAATGCCGAAAGGGAGCTTTTTCCACCTTGTCAAAGATCACTTGAAACAGAATGTGGGAGACTCCAGCGATGCTTTCTGTCTTCTAGGAATCCATTGGAGCATTTAAGTCATGGTTCACTAATGTATATAAATCATGCAAGGTAATCTCACTGGTGTACTACAAGTATTACGAGATAGTTTAGGTTATAAATGTATTAAAATATTTTTTCTTAAGTTATGCTTTTTCTAACGAAAAGGGGAAAACAAATACATGTAGGTCTTTGTTTAAAGAACTGCCAAACACTACATCATTTCCTGGTAAAGGAGAACTTTTCAGATACTGTATTAATCAAACGTTGGAATGATTTAAATTTTCTCATCTCTACTCTGTTACGTGTAAGGAAACGTAATAAGTTGTGTAGTTACATTGCATTTTAAAAGGTCTACTTATTGAAAGGTTTTGTTTACTAAAAGTATTGGCAAATATTTAACAAGTGTAATCTTTGAACAGTAATAACCATTTTAATTTTAAAAGCTCCATCTCTACCGAGTGCTATTACTGGCTGATTGTGAGACGTGTCTCTACTGCCTTGGAATATGCAAGTAACTGCAATATTTGTAATAAGCTGTACGCTACCTGACACCCATATCCAAAATACTCAGTAACGTTCCGCCAAACCTCATGTCTGATTTTTGTCTGCATCTGAACCTAGGACAGTAAGCAGATGCTGGAGATCTTCTGTTGAATTGAATCTTCCTGGGACATTCTGACTCCTAATGCAAATTCTTACCTGTTTTTCCTAGAAATAGAGCAGCCTTTGACTGCTCAGGCCTACTGTGTTGGTTCTGGCTTTGTGTGTTTAAAAAAAAAAAAAAACAAAAAACAACAAAAAAAACCACCACTATCTGTGCCTTTTCTGGGAGTGGTTTGGGGATAAGTCGTAAGAACAGAAAAATGATTCTGGCGATACATTTCTTTGCTAATCAAAATGATCTTCCTGTTCTTTGTATTTATTTATTTATTGGGTGTATGTAGTATTTATGTAGAGTTTACAGTGTATTACATAAGTATATCAAATATTTAGCTATTGCTGTGGATTAAATGTTATTTTAACACCAGAACTTCGTGTGGTGCTGTGGAAGGTGACAAATTTTTCAAATTAGGTAAAAGTATTTACTTGAAATTGTTTGCATAATATGATGTTAGTAAACTTAAGGACTGGATAGTTTATATCTCACTTGAGTGCATGATAGAACTTGCTAGGACCGGTACTCACACATAGATTGTCCTAATAAATTGTAATGTGTTTTCTTACTCTTAAGTAGTTTAACGGATAATGAAACTACTGCTTCCCGAGAAACCCTTGCTGTGTCTTTCTTTTGTCGTTTTGTAGAAAAAAAAAAAAAGCAAAAAAAAAAAGCAAAAAAAAAAAAGCTTGTTTTCTAGATTAATGTATTCTGTTCAAATAAAGTCAATTCAGCTTCTAAGATTGCTTCTTATGAGTGATTTACTGTATTGTGCACTGAAAGAAGATTCCTTTAGATACACATCCCTATTCATCTGAATGTTTTTCTTGGTGTAGTTAAAAAAAAAAAAACAAAACACACACACATTAAGATGCTAAAGAACATGTTAAATTTGACTGCTTCTTCGATTTTGTAATGGATTCTCAAGGTCATTATTCTTTCAGTTCATAATCTTAAAACTAGGGATAATACTTCTCTGCTGTGTGGTGAGAAATAATATGCTAATTATAATTATTACAAAGCGTTTAAATGTGATGTTTTCAGAGGCCACAGAGCTGCATGTGATGCATGGATTATACATAGCTATGTATACACAAGACATCTAAGTTCAAGGAGTTAATACACTCAGGTACAGCAGAAAAGAGAGAAGTGTTGTAGTTTCAGAGCAGATGAGGTTCTAGGACTTCTTTATATGTCTTCATGTCCTTTAAAGAAAATTTGCCATTACAGTTTTTCTGTAGTAAAAGTTCTTTTAAAGTTTTAAATGCAGTTATTTCTATTACAATATGAAGAACTGCTAAAATAACCTCTCTGAAAGAACTGACGAGTACCCTTTGCTGGCTATATAGCTCTTGGCTTTCATCTGGAGAAAACTCAGCTTCACAGAAAATTTTTGAAATATTTCTGATTTCACAAAGAAAACTGAGCAGCTTGCTATTTTTGTCTGTGATTAATTCAGCATTCGGCTCTCCAGTTAAAGTACTCTTTGGTGCACGGGAAAAGCTGCCATCAGCCAATTTACTGGAGATTCATGGAACATGCTTCTGCGGGGAGACGTCAGCTCCCACTGAGAAGGACCCTTGGAAAGATACCAGACGTTACTCGTGTAATTGTTTTGCTTTTCACTTAACATGATGCTCTCAGTATTAACGTTTTGCTCCAAGTTCAAAGCAGAAGGAAAAAATTGCTTTATTTATTACTACTCTTTTTCTGTAACAGTAATAATGACATAATTAACGTATGCCAGATGATGTTACATAAAATATTTAGCAAAACATTGGGCATGGAACCTAGAGAGTTTAATCCTTTTTTTATCTTAGAGCATCTGTTTTTTCTAGCTAGGATGCAGCTGCAAACAAATTCATGGTTATGTAATAAAACCAGTGTGCTATGTCCTGCATGTTTGAGTGGCAGCTATCTTTAGCACTGATAACTAAACGTCATGGCTCTAAAATGCATTTACTGTGATGCACATATGCTGTTAATAGAAATAGGGATTTTACGTGATAACCTTACGGTAGGAATAGCAGGTGCAGTGCCGTGGCGGACCAGTTGCCATCCAATACTACAGATTTCCAATTTCTGTAGAAACAATGCTCAGTAATTTTGGAGTACTTGGAAAACATCAAAACTCCAGTGTAACACAAAAGAATAGAATGCTTGTGGCTGTTTTTTCTTTTCATTGCCTTTTTTTTTTTTTTGGTGCCACACTTTGGGCTAGAATATGATTTTATTTATTGTAAAATCTTGGGTCGGCCACTGCATGCACACTGAGCATTTCAAAATAAGAGTCACACGCTGCATCCTCTAACACACACACGATTTGATTGTGGAGGGCATGCAACATATAAATGGATTCTTGATATACCGTATCAGAGCCTTCCAATCAATACAACATGCCACCAGAAGTGTGCTGGAAGAAACTGCTGCGTAAGCAGCCGTTTATCAGATGGCTTGTACCGACTGCATTGTGTCTCACACTGACATGCATAGCCTAAATATGGCTGCAGGACAATAAGACAATACAGAAAAAGATGACTTTAAAAATCAGGAGTGTGATCGAAATGCTGAAGCACTCCATTTTGGTTGATGAACAGATTCATGGTGTACAAAAATAGATAGCTATTCTTCTGTAAAATGAATACTTGATACAGAGAATTCTGATAATTGACAGTGTGCTTAATGAAATCACTTCTTGGGATAGTGTTCATTTTAGGAAGTCTAAAGTTGTAATAAATAATCCGAGTTGAACAAGGTCCATTTTTTTCTGAGTAGTCTGCTCTCTAGCACTTCATGTAGCAGATGATGAGCACCGGGTACAGCCATTAGCCCATCTCTCCAAATCTTTTCTCTGTGCAAATGTAAAAATCTTCACAAACAGCACCTTAGAGACGAAAAATGTATTGCTTAATGCCAGGTGCTTCCGTTTTCCGTGGAAATGTGTAGACTCTGTACATTAACATCAGCATGATTTAGGAAAGATCACTCATATTTCACAGCTGGTGCTTTTAAAGTTGTCCTTCCTAACAGCTTTTATTTACCTGACATTGAAAAACAAGTTTGTGTTTGGAGCATCCATTATATTTGCAGATATCCGTAACACAGGTGGAGAGGGGAATACCCGACGTCTTTTTAGCTTCCATCAGCGTATCTATTTCTGATGACGACTGCTAAAACACTCCGATTTAGAAACTTAGAAGAAGCTGCTAAGTTTTTTCGCATGGAACGGAGGTTAAAAAGTCGTTTGCTCAGGAATCTCTTTTCCCCTGCAGTTCGGCCCACAGCACCCCTCCCAGACGCCCATGTTACCAGAGCCGAGCCCAGCGCGGCCCCGGCTCGCTTTACCTGGGTCATTTCACCGCTGCCGCTGGGGACACACGCAGCGACCGCGGCTCAGCCCCCGGCCCGGCGGGAGCCCCTCTGCCACCGGGGCAGCGGCCGGGAGGTGCCCGAGGTTCCCTCAGAGGCTCCCGCCAGCCCCCCGCCTGCCGCGCACCGGCTCCCTCACGGGACACTTCTCCCGGCAGCCCGGGGGGCTCCGAGCCCGCGTCTCCCGCTCCTGGGGCCACCTCGGAGCCAGGCCGCCGGGGGGGGACTCGTCCCGCCGCTCCCCTCACGGAGGGCAGGCGACGAGGGGAGGGGAAGGGAGGACGCTGCCGCCCCACCGGCCCCACCGGCCCCGCGCCCGCCCCTCGCGCCCCCTCACGGCTCCCCGGCGGGGCGGGGCCAGCGGCGCCCGTCGGGAGCGGAGCCGAGCCCCGTGCCCGCCGCGGGGCGCTGAGGCGGTGGGGGTCGCGTCCGAGCCATGGCCGAGCCGGGCGCCCAGCTGCGCTGCGGCCGCCCCCTGCTCCTCCTCGCCTGCCTCTTCGCGCCCGTCCTCGGCAAGCCCGGAGCCGGCCCCGCCGCCCGTGCCCCCTCCGCCGGTAAGGCGCCCCGCGGGGAGAGGGCGGGAGGGCGCGGAGCGGGGCGGGGGGCAGCCCTCTCGCATCACGGGCAGCCGGTGCGCGGGAGCGGCTCGCCGGGACGGGCGCTGAGGGGACCGGGGCGGGCGCTGAGGGGGTCCGAGGGCCTGGCGGGGGCCGCTCGGGTGTGGCGGGGCTGAGGCCAAGCGCGGCCGGGCGCGGGGCGGCCCTTGAGGAGCGCTGAGGAGCCGTGCCCGGCGGAGGGGACGGGAGTGTCCGGCGAGCGGCGCTCCCGAGGCGCCGGAGCGGCTCTGCCTCGGGGTCCCGCTCCTTTCACCCCTCACAGAGCCGCGATCCCGGGTCCGCGGTGCCTGCGCTCCGCGTTGGCAGCCGGCGGGAGAGCAAACTTAACAACGCCCGGCCCGGTCACTGCAGCGGGTCCCGCCGCCCCCACGGGCGGTGTGCCGGTACCGGGTCAGCCCCTGGGCCTCGGGGGGGTCTCGGGGTCGGGCCGGGCCCCGACACCTGGGGCGGGTGTGGGGAGGAACCGGGCATGAGGGGCACGGGGCCGGCGGGGCGAAGCCAACGCTCCTGCCAGGAATTACGGATAAATAACCGCTCCGAACGCTTTGCGTAGCGTTTGGGCACGTTGCTGAGGCTCTCGGAAAAAAATCCTGAAGTCATAACTGCGGTATTCGGAAGCAGAAAGGAAAGTAATGAAAAATAAAACTGACTCTTCTGAATGTTAGCGCAAAGTTTAAGAATGGCCATAAGTGTGTCTTAAGGACGGTGAATTGCTTTGGCATCTTGTTTTTAGTCCAGCATACAAACTGCAATCTGTTACTGCTACATATGGTTTAGAAGACAAGTCCTGGTCTCAGTATTTACAAAAGCAGTGCCTTTCATCGTGGTGAAAGATCTTGTGAAGTGGAATTACTGTGGGGCATGGTGTAGCACATACGGCAGTGCATGTAAGTACCTGCAACCAGGTTAAGCCACATCTGGCCTTTTGGCATAGGCCAGGAGTTGTGACTTTGAGAACGCACCGTGCGTGGCAAGGATAAAGCTGTCTTTTCACAGCGTTTGATCTAAAATAACATGAGATTTGCTGTTGAGCTTAGAAACTGTTACTGCTGCCTATTGTTAAGATATGAGCCAAACTGAAATAATAACCTCAATAAGTGCAGTTGACATACAGGTAAAATTATTCTAGACTGCTGTTTTGCGTGTGGTACAACAATCATTCTAATGAGCAGAAGGGAATTATGGATGTGACTTTGTTTTGATGATACTTTAAAAGCAAATGAAAATAAATTTGATGTTTCCTTTAGTTAATAGTCTAGTGATGGACTAACCTTTTATCCTGGATCGTTCTGATTTGACAAGATGAAGCATGAGCTGATTTAATATACAGCCAAATCAGAAGTTCTGTTCCTTGCTGTGTATCTTAAATGAGCAGGCGAGGTTTAAATGCACGGATGGAGCCAGGAGTTAACCACCAGCCAGAGCTCTGCTGTGCCGTGTGCGGGGCTGTGGTGGTGTCTCCTTGGGAGCTCGTTCACCCCAACGTGCGCCACTCGGCTTGACACGACCGATCCTGCTCCTGACCAACGGGGGCTGCAGGCCTTCCTCCGTGGAAGAGGCTCTTGGGTTTGTTGTGTGTTCTCTTATTGTTTTTTTTTTTTTTTTATTATTATTATTTATTTTTGTTACTCTTAATGTATTTTTTTCTTTGGAGATTTTTAGGAAGAAAAATGTGAACGCTGATTTGTGGAGAAACGTTGATTTGTGAGAGAACAGGAAAAGGAAGTACTTGGGTACTCTCCCACTTTCCACAATGGTTAAACTTGGTTTTTATTTGATATGTCCTGAAATCTCCCACTCTGCCTCTGTTTTTATCAGAGTTTCTGAATATCTGTGAGCCGTGGTTCATATGTTCCAGTGTGTCCAAGACTGGAATCAAGCTGCATGAGCAAACTGCTACTGTGGGCAGTAGATAATGCCAGTGTGCAACTTTTGTAGCACCCAGGGCTGTGCTGGCAACTTGACAAAAGCCCAAGGCCTGTGTCCTGTTTGCATAAAGATTTACATCTATTGATAAATTGTTTACTTAGGTTTGCTTCCCCCTAAATTAAATCTGTATGAATAAATGGCTCGACCTTTAAAATTCTATGTACTTGCTCTTCCTTTTACTCCCTGTGCTGTCCACACTTGCTGTGTAAATGTTATCTGCTGCTTGCACTCAGCATTCCTCGGTGCTGCCTTTGTGGTTCATCCTCAGTCCTTGCTGGCAGGTCAACAGTCGGGTGAGAACGATGCACATCTCCTGTGGTGAGCTGAGGCTAAAAGTGGCCTAAGAGAGGTGACAGACTCCTGCATCTCTTAAATCCAACAAAAAAGGGCCCAGTGGCTTCTGAGATACCAGAACTTCTGCCCTGAGGCTCTGCCACGCTTCTAGGCAGCCTGTTCATAGGTGTGCCCTCGCTGCTGGGCAGGGAGGAGGATCGGAGTTCTCTCCCCTGAAAATGGAGCAGAGTGTGGGTGCCAGAGGACTCACAAGGAAATGCCCTGGACCTGGAGGTGGTGCTTCATCAGGAGACTGCCCTGGCCATGGCTTTGCTGGAGAGCGCAGGAAGGTGTTTGGCACATGCATGTACCCACCATACCACGTGGGTACCCAGAAAGGTTTGTGCTCCAAACAGCGCATCTAAAGAACGCCACGCAGGGAAGGGGCAGTCTGCAGCTGATTGTGTGTTTCCTGACTAACTGCAGACTGCGTGGCCATACAGTGTGCTGAGCTGTTACTTACAGAACTTGCACGTGCATTCGTTAATGCGAGCAGTAATTATCCCTTGGTGCTAAGCTGGTAGGGGATAGTCTAGTTGTACTTTTCAACTACCAAGCGGAAAACTTCCATTCAAATTGAATGTAGGAAATGTCTTTCCTGCTTTCTGTCTGCAGGTCGTGTGCCTCTGTTCCTAGTGGTCAGGGCCAAGCAACATCACCGTTCAAAATCCTTGGGAGTTTTGTGCCTGCAGTCAGTCACTGGGTCTTGCTGCTGGTTGGCAGCTTATTGCTGTGCTAGGTACGAGAGAAAGCAGAAATCCTCCCAGGAACCTGAAAACCCTGAAATAAATGGAAAATTGTACAAGTTACTGTGGTAGCTAGCGCTGTAAGGGATGTAGTAACACTCAGTGACAGAAACACAGGGCTGTCGCTCGTGGACTGTTAGCCTTTGTGGTATCCAGGCAGTGTCTGAGAAAAAGAAAGCAGAACGATTTTGCACAAAGAGCCACCAAGAAGCAGTGGTTAAGAACAGCTGCCTTTTCTGTGCTGGTGGGGTTTGGTTTGGCTCTGGTGGGTTTTCTGTGCTTGTGGTGGCGTTTGGCTTTATTTCTTAGCCAGGGAAGAAAAAAAGGCCCGTAGGAAGTACAGAACACAGGAACTGCCTCTTCGGGCTCTTGCTCAGTAAACTGGGCAGAATGGTGGTAACCCTGCTTCGACCTAGGGGCGTTCTGGTGACATTTTGTTCTGTGCTTTCTTGATGCTTGCTCCTAACTGGGTACTTGAACTGTCAGCAGCTGCCAGCAATCCGGTCACGAAGGCATAGAAGGAGAAGTAGGGAAATATACTGCAGGCCATGCAGAAACTGGCTCGATCATTTTAAAGGGGGGGGGGGGAATCAATGAAAATATTAACGTATTATATTGAGCATAAAACATTTTCACATCTCTTCTTATCAATGAAGTGGTGGCAGGAGGTTCTTGAAAATGCAATGAAAGCATTGGAGAGAAAGAGATCTGTGTAGTTTTTATTGAAAATCATCTTGTTCTGCTTTTCCCTGTCTGCTGCATTATAAACGGGGCTTGCTGTTAAAGTCGTCACCAGCTACCCAAATGTTGTGATGTGACCAGGGCTGTAAACTTAGAGGAAAGACACCAATGCCGAATGTAGAAAAAATTGGAGTTTATAGGAAAGATGGAAATATATTTTAATTTCTCTCCAAATGACCACTGAACATTTTTAGAATAAGGTGTAAACTGTTGCTGTTGCACTTGTAGCCTTCAAGGTACTTCCTTTGATTTAAATCATGTAAAATGTACTAAAGAAAATAGATTATCATCTTAAAAATGCAGGTGTACTGAAAGCATATGTACTGTGCATAGCCATTTAGCATTCTGGTTTGTGGTCAAACTATTAGTTGTGTTGTAGTTCGTAGTAGTTAGATTTGTGGCGAGCTGCCTATGCGTTATGCTAATAGGCCATTAAAGAGTCTAGCGTTAACCAGAAAGTAAGAATATTTGGCCACAATTATTGTCCTTAGTAGTGTTATTTTCATTGTAGTGATATTTGGTTATATATCTGCATTAAGAATATGTATTTATTTTGAATCTACACTTTAACACTAGGTTCCTAAAAAGCGACCCCTACCCATCTCCCCTGGACCGTGAATCTCTTCTCCAAGCGCACCAGGAGGTGATCCAAGGACAACCCGAGGTTGCTTCCACTCTGTCCTATCAATTAGGAAATACTTAAGTCAAAATTCCTGGAAGTCCCACGTGTTCTTTTTCTAAGGAAGCGTACATGTTCTGTCACTACTTTTATTACTCCTTGCAATTTCTACTGAGCTTTTTGGCAAACAGGATGCTTCAGCTACAGACTACGTCAAAGTTGGTGGCTTGTTTTAAATCATGAGTGTGCTTTGCAGAGAGAAACTTCTGGCCGACATCTGGCACTTCCTCCTGTGACTGAGGGCTCTTCCTGTGCTCGGCATGGAATCACTCTGAAAAGATTGAGTGGGGAAGAGTTTCAGGTGTAAATAAAAGTAGACATTGCCACTGGGTTTGTCACAGAACAGGGTGGTTACTACCTTGGATTTAGGACACAGAAGTTACCTGACATCAGCCAAAGAAAAGCCAGGTAAGCATGGGGGTGCTCAGAATGGCCCTTCAGAGGCTACAAAACCTTCCCAGAGTGTGGGGCAGTGTGCTGGTGGCAGAGCTGGGGGCTTCCATCTCCTCGCTGTCTAGTTTAGGGCGAGACTCATGCTGTGGATCGTTTGCTTGCTAGTCACGCTACTCATGGGTTTTATCCTCTTTTTGCTTGCCTCTGACCGGTGCAGCCAGGCTGCTGTCCTAAGCCATTAACTGTATCTCACCTTGCATTCCTTCCGTACTTGTTTTCTGTTTAGCACCAGTTCTTCAGAATCTTTTTCTTGGTGCTAACACCAGTAACAAACTTTAACAGTTACACACCTTGTAATCCTAAAAGCATACAGACACACAGAAAGGAGAAATTGAACACCTGCAATTTGTGTGATGGGTGAGCTGTGTGGTCCTAGGAAATAAAATATCCAAAGGCGGGGGGTTATTTGTTTTATTTTTGCCAGCTCGTTATGCTTTTACCACCTCCAGCCTGCCCACGGAGCTCTCCTGGATGGAAGCTCCTCTTAGTGGGCAGCGTGCCCCAGCTTATCAGGAAGCACAGTGGCTAACCAGAGGTCTGGGAGGAGCGTGGGTATTGCTGTGAAAGAAACAAGTCCAAGAAAACTAGTTGGATGATATTGTTAGTAAATGTGGTCATCTTTTTAACTGGTGAGTATACTGTAGGTCTGAGCGAAACATGTTTGAAAAACCTTTTTTTTAAGCCAGGAAAAGCGTTAAGGGAGCACGTCCTTGCTTATCACAGCATAAGAGAAGCTGCCCCTGGACAGCGTGTGCCCCAAAGGTGCTGTGCTGGTGTGCCAGAGGTCGTCTTACAGGAACATGGAAACTGTGGCAGTGCAGCTCTGCCTCTGCATTGCTTCAAGGTCAATTATCAGAGAGAGAATACCCAGCTGTGTCATCGCTGCAGATTGTTCAGAAATGCAGTACAGTGTCCTAACTGTAAAAGGGAAATGTAATTAATGCTAATGCAAATATCAGATACTTATGAAACATTAGGCTGAAATATATACAAAACTATCCATAATTCAGGAAATAGGGATATAGAAATAAAGAAATTAAGTTGTATCCTCAGGAAGCATTCTTTCAGGTGTCTACAAAAAGCAGGACCTGGCAAATCCATGTAATTACAAATAAGAAGTTGTCCCTGGCTAACGAGGGTACTTGGAGCTTGTAAGGTATTAGTACAAATAAGGACACCTTAACCCAATAGCTGTGATGGGTTGCATGCATGCGTTGCCGTGTTGCTGCATCCTTTTACGCAGCAGTCCTTATGTCCGAAGCATTTCCATGTGTCCAGCAGAGCAGCAGCCAGGGTACAGGGCGAGCTGCCCCTCCGCGTCCCCGCGGCAGCACACAGCTAACAGGGGCAGGCGGCTGTACAGCACACAGCTAACAGGGGCAGGCGGCTGTACAACACACACCTAGCAGGGGCAGGTGGCTGTACAACACAC
>NC_048902.1:7898605-7899388 GCF_011077185.1 Oxyura jamaicensis
GGCTGTACAACACACACCTAGCAGGGGCAGGCGGCTGTACAACACACACCTAGCAGGGGCAGGCGGCTGTACAACGCACAGGTAACAGGGAGAGGCAGCTGTGCAGCCATGGGTAACAGCTCAAAGACCAGCAGCGTGGTGTTCGCCGATGAGCGAAGTACTGCAGAAACAGAGGGGTGTTTTGAAACAGAAGGTGGGCTGTATGAAAACCCAAGTGCTGATTTGGCACGCAACAAGAGCTGTTCGGCTGCACCTTAGCGTACGGTGCAAGGAAAAGGGGTCCTGCTGCTCCTGCTTTGCTGAAGCCACAATTCTGTTTTTATCTCGACTGGAAAGTTTCAGGCACAAGCCAGTTTGGGCTCATAGTGCTGTTTCTCCTGATCTGTCCCAGAGCTGCGGTGTATGGATAGCAGGAAAGGAAAAACTTTGGTGCCCTAGGTGCCTAGGCCCAGCTAAACTGATGCCCTCATGGCGTTAGCCAGCCAAACGCAAGCCCCCGAACTGTTGATCAAGTTGTGAGGTGGATCTTGCAATTTGTGTTGAAGTGAGAGCTGGTGTGCAGTGTGGTGCTACCTGCCCAGCCTCAACTCAGTAATCTGAGGCAATTGTGAAAGCTGTCTTCTTGTGTCTGACAATCTGTGGTTCACTGAATGGTTATGATAATAAACTTCAAATAGAAAGTGTTTATTTAACTGATCCTTTTGTTTCCTTTCCCTTCTTCAGTGAAAAAGCCATGACTGATTTGTCTGCACGTGTCATTCACTACTTTGTCTGTGTCTGCTA
>NC_048902.1:7899398-7915056 GCF_011077185.1 Oxyura jamaicensis
ACTGATTTGTCTGCACGTGTCATTCACTACTTTGTCTGTGTCTGCTATGTGCACCAATTTCACCTCCTTGCCAAACAAAATAATGTTAATCTTTTAAATCTCTACTCGTGTGGATGTCTGCCTCTGCTTTTAATCCAGTTATGCCAATCTCTGGTGCTTTTCTATTCTTGATGCATCTTTTTTTAGACTGGTAGCGAGCACATCACTTCTAGAAAGGTCGTGCCATGCGTTTATGTAATGGGGCGTTTTAAATCTGCCCTAAAAAGAGATGATTGTGAACGTCTTTCTTTGGTTTACTCTCCCCCTTGGACCGAATGTAATAATTGTGAGGTCTTTCTTGTGCAGTCTTGTCAGTCAGGTTAAATCCCATCAGTGAGCAGCAAAACACCTTTCCCAAAGCAGGTGCTGCTGTCTCCTGCTAGCAGCTCTGACCTCGGCCTGGGCGATGGAGGCCCTCCCGAAGCCGTTCCCGGCAGGGTGATGCCTGCAGCTTGCGCTGCTTCTGGAGGCAGTGCTCTTGTTCCGTGCTGCCTTCACCTGAAAGCTCTTCTTACTCAGGTTATTTACTGGGTACGGATCTTTCCTCTTGTCCTCCTCTCTCCCCAGATCTTCCCCACGTTCACCCTTGTCGTGTTATTTAGGGTATATAATTTCTTACATGGTGTCTCATAACAGAGAAACGTGAAGCTTTACCTTAGTTTGGGTGGCAGTGTTTCTACTGATCGTACTTCAGTGAGACAACAGGGGTAAAGGGCTCATCTCTCGTGGATCCTTTAAGATAAAGGACAGCAGTTGCTTGATGGGTTACCTAGGGTGACTTAGGTATCTGCTTTCAAATGTGGGCTGCTCTCTGCCTGCAGTTCCTACATTTACAGTGCTTTTATCCAAAGCTCATCCAGGTAGTCTGTATGCTGCTCTTTGTAAGCTGCACACAAAGATTTTTGGCCGTTTTGGGCCATCAGTTGGTCTCCAGGCCTTGAGATGGATCCCTGAGTGCTCTGAAAATGAACTAACTGCATGCTATTATGTAAAGAGAAAGGCACCTTCCAGTCTATAAAACATTAGAATAAATAGAGGGATCGCTGGTAAATAGATTAGCACGTGTTTGAAGTACAAAATGGGGTGTGGGGGGAGTGCTCTTATACATCTTATGCATCATAGATGCATAACCACGAGAAAAAGGAAGGTGTGGAACATGAAGATATTTGTATTCCAAACAGGAGCACAAGTTACGCGACATGCTGAAGACCTGTATGGGGTGGGTGCAGGTTTCAAGAAGTGCCACCTTGGTTTAGAATGACAGAACTTCAGTCCCTTACAAATACGTTTTCAGTTCTAGAGGCTTTCTGTGATTACATGGCATCAGGTCAATGACATAAGTGTATTTTGCCTTTGTTATTGCTGATGTTATCTTTGTGTTCATGAGTCGTAGATTTAAAGATTGTGATAGTGGCATGGAGATGCTAATAAAAGCAGGTAAGCTATAACATTCGTGCACAATGTTGGCCACGCTTCCAGATGAAAGGGGATAAGATGAGAAATTTAATACTGCATCAACATAATTGCAGCTGTTTGGACACAGGAAGGCAGATGTACTCTGTTCATTTAAATCAATGTTAATAAGTTACTTTTGTTGTATAGGCGTATCTGAACCGTCTTTTATTGCTAAAAGCGAAGATCGATTGTTTAAACACTTATTTGAAGACTATCAAAGATGGGTTCGTCCAGTGGAACGCCTGAATGATACAATAAAAATCAAGTTTGGTCTTGCAATCTCTCAGCTAGTAGATGTGGTATGTATTTACTTTTTTCCCTACTTCTTACAAATTTTGAATGTAGTATGAGGTGAAATAAGTGTGCATATTTTAGCTTAAACATGGTAAATTAAACGTTTAAAATTATTATAAGCGTAATGAGAAATACATTGTAGAAGGGAGCATGAAGAAGTGATGACAAAGTGATTGAGAAAACAAGGGGCTTTCACATTTAGCAGTTTTCAGCCAAAAAAAAAAAAAAAAAAAAAAATTGAATTGATTAATAAGCCAAGGGATTTGTTTTTTAATATACTTATTTAAAAAAAAAAAAAAAAAAAAGCCAAATTTTTAAGCCTTATCAGTCTCTTCTTTTAAAATTCAGTAAGACTTGAAAATACTACTCCTTTTTTCCCCTTCCTAACCAGGAAAAAATAAGCAAATACCTGGAAAGTCTTCAAATACATTGCTTCCATAGTAAGAAAGATTATCTCTTGGCATTACTTGTCATATAAAAAAGATGAACCAGATTTTTTTTTTTCTGAAACTTCTCACTTCAGAATATCCTTTTCATGTTGAATATATTGATTATGGCTGCAAGAGGAGTTTTTCATCTTATAGCTCTTTTCCTCGTAGAAAATCAGTAAGACTGCGTGAAATACAGTCATAATAAAATAAAGGGAGAAAAGAAACACAGAAGAGGGAAAATGCAGCTTTTAAAAAAGTAAAGTTTAAAAGGCTCTCATATAAATGTACTTACCAAAGACTGGAATGTTTTTAGAAGTGCTTTTTGTATTTTAAATTACAAACCTGTATGAACTATAGAGGTTAGTTACTATGAATGTGCTGTGCAATCTTTTTCATAAATGCACTTCATTTTTATAGGATGAGAAAAATCAATTGATGACAACAAATGTCTGGTTGAAACAGGTATGTGTAAAATATGAGTAAAAAAAATCTGGAGTTTCATAACTGCAAATCAAAAGTTGGAATTAACACTGTTAAATATTTATGTATTGAGAACTTAAGTACATAAATTCTCGTTTTATGTGTTATCTTTACAAAATGTGCCTAGAAATGCTTTAAAGTATTAATTGCTATAAAAGTCAATTAAAAAAAAAAAAAGTAAATTGGAAGGAAGAAAAAGTACTTGATAAAATAAATCTGACGCTGCACTGCATGGCTATTTAACAGACCAAGGCATGCGTATAGCCATAGAAGTTAATGCTTTGGTATATAAGCTTTCTTTTAAAAACTGTACTAAGAAAAGTATGATGGATTTGTGTAATCTTTGTATTATTGTTTTAATGTATTTCTGTTGTCAGAAGTTGGATAACTGCCACTGAAGGATTTCAGAGTTGTATATGCTTGCTACAGAAAGCTACTTTTTCCTCTTAAGAATATTTGTTTCTCATTAGGAGAGAGCCTCAGGCTTGATAATAATCAAAGTCCAATGGTACGCTGAGTAACCACTATTAGCTTGGGAAATGCTTCTCACAAATAATTCTCAACTTAAGTTTGAGGAATTGTTGCAGACTGTAATTCCACTTACACATTAACTAAATTACTTTTATTTGGGCAACTTCCTCTTGTTTTGGTTTGGTTCTTCCCATTCTCTTCTTCTCCAGTAACTAAGTTCAGGCATTTATTTTCCAGAGAACTTTGTTGCTACTTAGCAAATATGAGATAGATAGGAATATGTTGATGAGAAAACTTTGTTCCCTCTTAGTAATTTTTGCAAAACTTGTTACAGTTAAATCAGTTAAAATGAAATAAGAACTGACCTGAATGTGTTTAAAATTGTCTTACATTTAACTCTTAGAGACCTGCTTTTTTTTTTTTTTTTTTTTTTTTTTCTTCTTGAGCTTTTAGTTCAAATATAAAAATACCAAAATACTACTATGTTTTTAATGGCATTATTTTTAGCATTGCTGGTGGAAATAGGATGGCAAGTTGCAGTCAGTTTTTTTGTTTGTTTTGATGAAAAAAAAATATATTGCTTCTGATAGGTTTCCAAACTTCTCTATGTTGATTCAGAACCTATTTTTTCCTCCAAATTTGTTTCAGCTTATAATACTTTTTATTTGTGTAAACATGCTCTGGAAAGGAATTTAACATTTTAAGATCTCTGCAGAAATACCGTGAATTGGCTCTTATAACAGAAAACAAACGTGATATCAGTTGTCTGTTTAGCACATTCAGTGTTGTATGTTTTAGAAGACTTTTAGAAGTTTGATGCATTTATTTATTTTAAATTGCCTGTTTTAAAATTTAAATTATCTGTTTTCAACAGATCTTGTCCTGCCTAAATAAACTTCACAATTATGATTTTTTCATTTCATGCATCTACAGGAATGGATAGATGTAAAATTAAGATGGAATCCTGAAGACTATGCTGGAATAACATCTATTCGTGTCCCATCAGATTCTATTTGGATTCCAGACATTGTGTTGTATGACAAGTAAGATTTTAATCTTTTCATATAAAATACATTTAGTCTTTCTCACTTTACCATCTAAGCTGCTTGTACAGGGCTCGCTGAATGGACCCTGCATGTACATTTAGTAGAGCTAAGAATGTGTGGAAGACATTACAATTTGCCTCCAAATGCATATTGATTTTGTTGCTATGTAAAATGCAATTTTGGTTTGCTTCTGTATGGCATTTCCAGTCTTTGAAAAGTTTATTTCCACTTATTCATATTAGCTCTTTGTTAATTAGAAGACAACGTCTCGCACAGTGTTGGTTACAAACTAATAGTATAGAGGGAGTGTGTGATGGGAGAGGATTAACTAACTCATGCTGTTTTAAGTCCTATTCAGCATGGATTTAAAATGAAGGACCCTCAACTGTAAGTTTGTTTTCTGTAAAGTAATGGATCCCAGAAGAAATAAATTTTGAATGAACCTTTCTGCTTAGTTCAGGTGCGTGCACAGCACTTTTACTTTTTATGACTTGCTGAGATGAGAAAGCTGTTACACTGATTATAACTTCAAGTTTGGAGGTGGCACCCAAGTATTATCTGTTTAGAGTTTTTTTTTTTTTTTCTTGAATGATGATAATTTCATGAAATTTAAATATATTTCTGCTGTATTAGCAATAGAAACATTGGAGTTTGGTCATGGGGCTAAAAGTCAGGATTTTTACAATCCCTTGCTTTAATCATCAGAACCATCAAAAATTGTACAGATCTCTTCATGACTTGAAAATGTTCTTCACTATTGAAAAGCTGTTTACCTGTATGAGATTCTTTTTTTTTTTTTTTTTTTTTTTAAAAAAAAAAAAAAACACCAACCAACCAAAAAAACTTGAGAAGTGGACACTGCAATACAAAATTTTGAAGGAGCAAACAGCTGAAATGACATTAGTGAAACATATTTTCATGTTTAAAACACACACACTCCATCATAAATGCATACATATATCTCTTTTTCAGTGCAGATGGACGTTTTGAGGGAACATCTACAAAAACTGTGGTAAAATATGATGGCACCATTGCTTGGACTCCACCAGCAAACTATAAAAGTTCTTGTACTATTGATGTAACCTTCTTTCCTTTTGACCTCCAAAACTGTTCTATGAAATTTGGTTCCTGGACTTACGATGGCTCACAAGTTGATATAATTCTAGAAGATTATGATGTTGACAAAAGAGACTTTTTTGATAATGGAGAATGGGAAATAGTGACTGCAACAGGGAGCAAAGGAAATAGAACTGACGGATGCTGCTGGTATCCCTTTGTTACATATTCGTTTATAATTAGACGTCTGCCACTCTTTTACACATTGTTTCTCATTATTCCTTGTATTGGACTTTCATTTCTAACTGTCCTTGTCTTCTATCTTCCTTCAAATGAAGGTGAAAAAATTTCCCTTTGCACTTCAGTCCTAGTATCTTTGACTGTTTTTCTTCTTGTCATTGAAGAGATTATTCCATCATCTTCTAAAGTTATCCCACTTATAGGAGAGTACTTGGTGTTCACTATGATATTTGTGACATTGTCCATTGTGATAACTGTCTTTGCTATCAATATTCATCATCGCTCTTCATCTACACACAATGCTATGGCACCTTGGGTTCGCAAGATATTTCTTCACAAGCTTCCCAAGCTGCTTTGCATGAGAAGTCACGTAGATAGATACTTTGCGCAGAAGGAGGAAACAGGAAATATGAACGGATCAGAATCATCTAGGAACACCTTGGAAGCAGCTCTAGATTCTATCCGGTATATTACGAGGCATGTTATGAAGGAAAATGAAGTTCGTGAGGTGGGTGTATTAGTCATATTACTCTAATTTTGTTAGAAGTAGAAATTAAACAAGTAGTGGTTTGCTAAGTGGTTGCATATTAATTATGCCCTTGGATTTCCAATTTTTGTACTTCATGGGAAAGAAATGTGCTACAGTACAGAGATATTAGGCTGTTTTCTTTAGTTCTTTATGTACTTTTTTTTTTTTCTAGAAGTAAACATGTTAATTATACATTTTCTGTTACAAGAGCATGTACTATAGCTGTTAACATCCAGCAGCACTGCAGGTATTTTCATGATGAATGAAATAGGTATTTCTCATTTTAATTTTGTACTTGAAGGCTACCTGAAACGTACATTTGGTTTACATCTTCACAATAAATACTGCTAAGCCTTATTTTGGAGCTTTTGATTCCAAATAAAAGCATTTTTTTAATTTAATGATTTGTATTACTTCAAATACAGGCTATTACTGTATATTAGCCATTTTGTACTGAGATTACACATGGACTCAACAATCTCAAGAGATTTCTTGTAGCCCTATCATTATTGGTTTTTAAATTATATCGAAAGATGTCTGAGGGTTGTTTTTTCAGTCTGTACATTTGCACTCTGAGCTATCCTTAGTGGATATTTACACCATGCAGGTAAGAGCTTTATGAATTTATTTTCTTTCCTTGCTTTGAAACTGGCACCGCTGGAGCATGAGAGATCGACACGCTATTTTCAGGCCAGTATAGAAATACAGAAGTTTGCTATCTGGTCTCATGATGTTGCTACGTGTTTCTGACAGTGAAGTCTGAGATTCTTTCAATTTACACAGAAATGATTGTCTTCAGAAGTTGCTGGTTGTTGAGAGGTATGTGCTCCTATGCTAGCCTAGGAGTAAGCTAACTCCTCTGATGCAGCTTCTCCAGACTAATATTATTGCAAGAGTTACAGCCTGGATTTTGAGTAACTGTACTATCTACTGTTCTGGTATATCCACTGTACTGTTAAAACAGGATCAGCGTATATGCAATGCACAGTATACCCATGCCTTGTTTATACAAGGCAAATAGAGTAGTTTGCTATTAAATATGTAATTTCCAGTAAAATGATGGTTAGTTTTCTTTCTCTTACTGAGCCTACTCTGTTTGACTGTGAGTGGCAAGAAAGATGACAGGTTTTTTTTTTTTTTTTTTTTTTTTTTTTTTTTTTTTTTTTTTTTTTTTGTGAAATGTTGCTGCTACTCTAAACCTCAGAACTGAATACATAGATGACAGGGGGACTCACCTGTGTTTTGTTATTTGGCACCCAGAGAATGCAAGCTTTACCTGCAGAAAGTTGTTAGCCCTGATTGTTGAAAATAAAATGTACACAACTAGTGTTGTAGCTGTGCCTCTTAGGAAGTAGTAGGCCTGGGAAATGCACACAGCTCTATTTCAAATGAAAGATACTTGTTTGGCAGGGTTTTAACTTGCTTGCCTAACTATATCACACGTACTTGCAAAACTGTGTAGATAGGAGTAATCCTATCAAAAAGGAAAAGAGTTTTGAAAGTACAGTGAGTATTCTCCCTGGTATGTAATTCCCTGCAGTGATAACTTCAGTTTTCAAGTTTTATGTATAATACAACAGCTGCTCTCTACTGTTAATCTTATACAACTTTTGCATCTAGCTCCTGCCTGGGAATTCTACTTTATGATGAGGCTGTGGCATGAATCCTAAATCCTTGTATGTTATAAAATTGTTATAAAATTATAAACTTTTTCTCTCTATATAGCTGAGGATGTTCAATGCTTGTCAGGGTCACTTGCTCCATTAAAATCTAATATTTGTGCTGTATGGTTTACCAGTCTTAAAGACAAGTTTGTTCCTGCTCTAGGTCATAGTGTGATTCTTATATATAGTGTGTGTGTACATATAAAAGAGGGGTTATCAAATTGACCTGACTGGGAGGGGGAAGCAAATGTGAAGTGGTTAACTGTTGCAGAGTTTGATGCTGTATTTTTACCTGTTCTTGCACGTACTGAACAGCTCTTACATGTTCTTTGGTTTTTAGGTTGTTGAAGACTGGAAATTTATTGCTCAGGTGCTTGATCGAATGTTCTTATGGACTTTTCTTCTGGTTTCAATAATTGGATCACTGGTGTTATTTATTCCTGTTATTCATAAATGGGCAAGTATAATAGTACCTATGCACATAGGCAGTACAAATGCATAAAATATTTTTGGATCTGTCTCCTGCTGACATTCATCTCTAAAAAGGTTTGCAGTTACTCTGTTTTCATGCATGTTCTTTATAGGCATGTTTCTGGTAAGAAAAAAAAAGGAAAAACCCCAAGCCATAAAATTATTTTGATGTTAAAGCATGGCATATAGGACACCCAGAAGTCAATTTGCTTAGTGCCAGTATACTAATGTACTTCTAAATCAGGTCAGGCTCAAAAGAACCTTTTCAAGCACTTGCATGTGTATGTCAGAAACAGTATATACTGACACCTACTGAGAAGTAGGATTTAACATTTTTTAATGATGATTGCTGTAGTCTCATTATTAAATTACTATGCAAATTATTCTATGGCATATTAAATGTTTGCAGATGCTTACACAGTAGAGATGCTTATTTCAATTTATTATATTATGCAAAGGTGAATTTGTATTGGCATCAGCTGTCTTCAGTGTATTGTACAGAGTTTCTACAGCGTGAATTAAAAATGATAAAAATATCATCTGAACTTTATGCATATTCAGCATACAAATAGTGATTTGGCTGTGTTGTATCTATAAATTTTCAGTGGAATTTGCTGCTGAACTTAAAACCTTTTTAACTCTATCATATTAACGTGAACATATAACATAGTAGGCCTTAAAACGCTTACAGGATACATGGATATTGAGATCTCTGTATCAGCTATGGAAAGAGAGGCAAAGGCAATTCAATGAGATGTCCAAGTTGCACAACTGTTCTAATAGGTCAGAACATTCAGATTTCTTTATTCTTGATGAAGATTGTGATACTAATCTTAGCTGCAACCATGTTGCTTTTTCCGACCTTGTTTGTTTTGCAGAATTAAGTTTTTAAGCACAAGTAGCAGGAATTTGGAGAATGCATTTCTGAAGGAAATAGGCTGAAAATTCTTATGCCATATAACAAAGTACAGACGATAAAATTTTAACCTTTGTTAAATTGAATTTAGAAAATTACCTTTATATGTTCTCTCACTTGCAGAACCACATATAACTGAACAGCAAGGACTTAAAGCTTTCCATACTTTTTTTTTTTTTTCCTGAGTGTTGAAAACTAAATAACGTGTATATATATATATTACAACTTTTTAATTATATCATTAAAATATATTTTAATAATGAATTTAAATTCAAATTCATTTCAGTGCCACTTTTCTTAAAAGTTTTATTTCTGAAAGAGATGAGATGGTGTTTTCCTACACCTAAGTTTTGATAGTTACTTACTATGTTATTTTAAAACACGTTTGTGTCCTGCAAAACTAATGGAGTAATGTTAAGGAAGAACAAATCTTGGTAAGTTTTTTGTTTGGTTAAATTCTCAGACCAATAATAACATGTTTAGGTGAAAACTTTAATGTAAATTTTTATATTGTTAATAATGTAAGTAATAGTAGTTATGGATTTGGGGAAAAGATACATTTTTCCTCTCTGTCACCTTTAGAATAGCTCTATTTGACATTGTGCTGATTATAATACCTATTGCTTATGTCATAACTTATATATAACCAGAAGTTTATTTCAAATTCTTTCACCTGCAGGATGTTCTTGGTTTTGTATAGCTTCTTCAGTCTCATGGGCAGGGAAATGATGCCAACCAATATTCTATTTTTTTTTATATAATTTTAAAAATGTAATTTCAAATAATTATGATTGAAAAAGGAATCTCTTCTTCTTCAGATATACAATTATATCTGTCATTATATATCAGCATATTCTGTATTCCCACAATAACTTATTTTAAAGTTGAATTTATCATGATTATCTTATTGAATCCATTAATGTAATTTTTAACTTTCTCAGTATTACTAAGACTAATGCATCAGTAACTTTGTGTGAAAATGCAGAAGTACTTTAGCTATCTTATTTTCTCTTCAAAATCAAAATTTCTTTTTATAGTCCTCCTTGTTTTTGAATTGCTTATTGAAATTTATCTGAACAGAAAACAAAGTAAGGAAAGGTATAGACTATATATATATAATATATATAAATTCCCTTACTGTATCTTTTTGTTAAATGATGGCCGGAGAGTGCCCAATTATATCATGAGATGTTTGGCAGCATATTGCCAATGGAGTCCCTATCTTTATACTAGTAACTAACAATTTTTGCAAATCCTTGAAATTCTTAAAGGTATTTCTATAATCATATGATATGTTAGGATTAGAAAGATGATGCTCAAATCCTTGGGATATCCAGGCCATTCTTAGGTGTGTTTGAAATTAAAAAAAAAATAATAATAATAGACCCAGAAGCATGCACCTTTAGTTATGTAACTCGTTTCTGAATGTGCTGAATTGTACCTAATGCTGCTTTATATGGCTTTTGTCACTCAGTCAAAATAAATGGGAAAAAAGAAATCACTATTTTCAACAGCTTCATTCTCTTTATTTTCATAACAGTTACATCATTTGATACCACTACATTCTAAAAAGTTTCCAGTTTGGTACAGCAAGAATGGTTCATATCTTTACAAAACATTTTCTCATTACAGTATTTTGTTGCATGGCTTATTCATTATTTATTATTATTAAATGATTTGAAGATATTAATTTAAAAAAAAAAAGATAAGTCATATACCCAAGAGATAATTTTAGCATACTTTACAGGAATATTGAATATCTACATGGTTCCTGTTACAATAAAACACCGTGCAGGATGTTTCTGTGTCCAAAATACCATACCACATTTTGATACTTTGCGTAACCCACTGACTGCATCTTACTGTGTTTGATTTGCATACAGCTTAAAACGTTATTAGGTTTAGATAACTTTGACAGACTCTTCATGCTGTGACAATACGGGAATACACAGACACTACATGACAATGCTTTAATTATCATCATCTATTACTCACCTATTCCTTTTTCTTCTGTAATAGATGTGCCCATAGTCCTTTCTTCCCACAGTTTGCATCAGTTTATACACTAGGTGGCAATGTTCTGCATTCAAACTAATTTGGTATGTATGCTTTCTAAATCATTTCATCCTCACGAGGGCATTCCTTAAACCAAATATGAATTTATTCCCAGAAAATCCTGTCAGGATTTAAAGGTACTTAACACCAGACAAAGTTGCCCAAAGTATTCTACCTGGCTTGACTCTCAGAATATTCATGCAATTTTCAGTTTCTTTACTAGCATCTTAAAACATTCATAGAAAGTTTAATGGACGATCTGCATCTTTTCCAGTTATTTTAAAAAATAGCCGGCAAGTATAGTGCACATTACTTTGGAATTAGTGTCATAATGGTTCAAATTATTTTTTTCATCTTTTCACATTTTTTAATAAAGCCTTCTTGGTCAAGCAAAGTTGAGGCCAAGAAAGATTACTATTCTACTACTGAAACACATAAAAGAGAGATCAGGTGCTGGGGTAGGAGTGCAGAGTTTGGTTGGCAAAAGTTTAATTTAACTTCACAATATAACATTTTGATTTTTTACATTTCATCTCCAGCCATCAAAGGTTGTAAAAACAATCCCGCTGTTCCTAGAATACATACCAGGATGAAAACCCATAGAAAAATACGATCAATTACCATGGCAACATATTTCCAGTCATCCTGAATCTGAAAAATAGACCAAATAGCAAGTAAGCAAGTTTATTAGATAAATAATTTGCATTAGCCATTAGGAGCATTTCATATAGCAAGCATAGATTTTTTTCCATATGTAGTTTTTTTTTTCATGTATGTACAACTTTCATGTTGCTGTTTTCATTGATAAATTAATTCATCTTGAAGAAGCTTTGTTTGAATATGCAATTTTTGTGCTGCGAAAAGCTGTTTCTTCAAATACAAGGAGTTGTTCACCAAGACACTAAACATCAGGAAGTACAATTTCTCCTCTGTGTGCTAATACTGAAAGTGAAAAGCCTTACATTCTTAAGTGATCAGGTTTTCCCAGAAAAAGCTTACTGAAGTAGACTGTTCCTATTGCTCTTTAAGCAGCATGTAGCAGACAAAGGTTAATTGGTATATAGTTACTTGATACGTTTCCTATGTAATACTGAAATTTTACCATGTTCTCTTGCAAGATGTAAAACTAATCTCCTTACCTCACATTTAAGAGGGAATGAAGTTTCCAATTTTTTTTCCAGTGGACATTACAACAAGAGTGACATTGAATGTATATGTATCTATGTATGTTACATATTAATAGTAACTACAGTAGGTGATCATTTTAGGTACTCTTCAGATCATAATTTAAATTTAGACTTATTTTTTCTTCAGGAAGGGTAATATGAAATGGATTTTTTTTTTTGGATTTGTTTTTGAAGTCTTTTGAAGCTGTTCTTGAAGGCAGACTTCTTAAAACAAAAAAGCATTTTCTGTATCAACTAATTCTAAATCAAATTCTAATTTCAGCATAAACAAACTAACTTCATCCTAACTTTAAGTGCCTTACTGCATAGGATTTAGATTCAGTGGTGATTGTGGTGATGTGGTTGCTGTTCTTAGAATGTTTGAGGAATGCTGATAAACAGTTTTTGTTTTGTTTTTTAGTGCATCAAGATGCAGATTTATGAAAGATGATGGTCCTTGTCTTACAGCAGTTGTCTCATTTCACTTTGTCACTTTATTCCACAGCAGCAAAATAGGAAAGATCTTCACTGTGAAGGAAGTCTTATTCTCTCTATTGATGGTCAGGTGTAGGGAGAATGTTTTCTAAGGCCACAGAAACAGCAAATTCCACTATTAAGATTATAATTTGGAAAATCTACACTATACGTCTTGTAGGAGTTGATACTGAGCTGGCTGTCTAGTTACCCTAACATGCTTCACCCTGTATATGTGTTGTCAATGAAAATAATACAACAGAGCTGCTCACCAAACTTACCTACATTCAAAGTTGCATGTATTTGTAATATGGCTTGTGTAATTGTATAAAATAATGGTTGGTCTATTTTTTTTAAGATATCTTTTTTCTCACAAAATATATTAATTGCAAATGCTGTCTGCAGTTTGAGTAATAGTAAAATACATTCTTACCTCTTTCGCCTCGTTCTGCATTTTCATATTTTCTGCAATGTATTTAACACTTTCAATAGCATCTCTCATTTCTGGTGACAGAACTGAAAATGAAAACAGAGGATCTAGAGATTCAGAGCTTGAACTTCTTGTGAGATTGCCACTGAAATCTGAGAACTTCATTCTCTGATACTGGCAACAGCTGCATGCTGTATCTTGACATACAAAGCCATCTTTGCAGCATTTGGTTTCAGAACTGTTGAAGCAATTTAAGTTTGAAAACTCGGAAGTGTAAAATGGTTTTGACTTCTGATTAGTCTCTTCATCACTGGCAGGCCTTGTCATAAACATGATCCTGGGAAGTAAGTTCAAGAAGATGGTTCTCACCCACACAGGCATTGTGTGTGTCTTGGGTGTTCTGTAGTGTACATTAAGTACAAATACCGTAATGACAATAGACAGAGTTACAAATATCATGGTGAAAAGGAGGTATTCCCCGATCAGTGGAATTACCAGGGACGTAGAAGGTATAGTCTCAGTGATAACAAGAAGAAACACTGTTAACGATAGAAGGACTGATATACAGAGTGTCACTTTCTCACCACAGTCTGAAGGCAAATAGAAAACTAATACAGTCAGAAAAGAAATCAGTAGACATGGAATAATCATGTTGATAGTGTAAAATAAAGGTAAGCGCCTAATATAAAGAGAGTATGTGATGTCTGTATATATCTCTTCACAGCAGTTATATTTGATGTCATGTTTATACCCAGGAGCTTTAATAATAGCCCATTCTCCACTCTCCCAGTAATCTTTCAGGTTCATTGTAGAGCCAATTAAAACTAAGTCAATCTTGGCTTTATCGTAAGACCAGGAACCAAACTTCATGGTGCAGTTCTGGTAGTCAAATGGGAAGTAGGTTACATCTATTTTACACGAGCTTTTAAATATAGCTGGGGGTATCCAGGTCACATCACCTGTGTATTTCAGTAGGGCCTTTGTCTTGTCATCGACCTGGAAATCCCCAACTGCACTGTAAAGCAAACAAAAATGACAGTCAGAATGTAACTGATCCAGGTAGTTTCATGTAAACAGTTTGTATGCATTAAATCTTTAATCTGGTTTGTGAAAGGCAGCAGTTACGTGCTGATGAGGAACTGCACTGTCAGTGGCTGTCATAAATTTGCACAGTTAAAAATTAAAATAAACAGCTTTGTAAATTTACCATGCAGAATTTGAAAGGCAATATTCTCTTTTACAGGAACAGGACTCAGTGCAGTCAATATACAAAACAGCAAATGTGAGATCAAGAAAGTCAGAACCCAAGGGCGGATATGAGGATGTGCAGTATTGGTATTTCCACCTCATCTGTGGACCGTAGAGGTAGTAACTATAGAGAGAGTGATTAGGGTTGGGGTGCATCTTTGCCTGAGTAGTGTATTGGTGTATTTTTTCTTCAAGTCCCACATTGTTATCTTGATCTTATAAGATCCATGTGACAATTTAATTTGTTCATATGAAAAAGTAAAACTAAAAAGGTAGTTAAAATTCTTTAGGTCTGCAGTTAGAGAAGGAGTGTACAAAGGCATAGAGGTAAGAACAGCAGAAGGGAAGTGTGGGATGTTGAAAAGCAGTCTTTTTCAGCAAGTTCAGTGAACTTGCTGTTTTTGTTTGTTTGTTTGTTTTAATAATAAATATTCTCCCTTCTTCCTAAAGAATACAGTCATAGAATGGTTTGGGTTCGATGATCCTTAAAGATCACCCAGTTCCAACCCCCCTGCCATGGACAGGGACACCTCCCACCAGCCCAGGCTATCCAAACCCCATCCAGCCTGGCCTTGAACACTTCCAGGGGTGGGGCAGCCACAGCTTCCCTGGGCAGCCTGTGCCAGTCCCTCGCCACCCTCATCGTTAATAATTTCTTCCTCATGTCTAAATCTCCCCTCTTTTAGTTTAAAACCATTACCCCTGAATTAAGCTTGAATTAAGAAGATAAACATGCAAGAGTCTTACTTGTTATATAAAACAATATCTGGCTTCCAGATCTGGCCAGATGGTACTCGGATGAATTCAGCACCTCCATAGTCCGCTGGATTCCACCGAAGCTTGTAATCATTCCAAATCTAATTATGGAAGAAGTGAGTCTACATTAGGTTTTTGATGAAATTGAAATTCTGAGGACCAAAGTCAAAACAAGTGCTGTCATATTGATTTTAGGGTCGTTTTATTCTGGACACTACAATGATTAGATGTTTCTTAATTAAATGTGTACGTTTAGCGTTTATTCACATGGAGACCATGGGCCCATGGGGCTAAGTATGACTTAGGCGTGTACAAGTCCCTCTACAAGGAATGTGTACCCAGTAGATGAAAAAAGATGAAAGTGTAGGATGTGAATAGTAATTTACACACAGATTACACACAGAATTTCTAGGTTGGAAGAGACCTCAAGATCATCG